>NW_026735306.1:0-142471 GCF_949786415.1 Peromyscus eremicus | reverse complement strand
CCTACGAGCAAGAGTTGTTTTCTGGTAAGAAGAGTCACTATTGTGCTACCATTGCCATACACAGTGCAAATAGCACTCGCGTCTGTTCCCAGCAAGTACAGTGTACTGGACTGAAGAGGAGCTACTATTCTTGCAGTTTCCTAAGCAGAGTTGAACTAGATATGGCCCGTGTGTGTAGAAAGCACAGTTCTTTTGTTCTGAGCAAGCGCACTGTTCTGGCCCTATAGGAAACACAGAAGAGTAGAAGAGTGCTCTTTTTTCAGAAGCAGAGTGTGTTTCTTGTAAGGCGAGCTAGCGTTTGTTTCCCAGTCCTAAGTGGAGTTGAATCACATGCAGTTTCTGGTCCTACGAGCAAGAGTTGTTTTCTGGTAAGAAGAGTCACTATTGTGCTACCATTGCCATACACAGTGCAAATAGCACTCGCGTCTGTTCCCAGCAAGTACAGTGTATTGGACAGAAGAGGAGCTGCTGTTCTTGTCAGTTTTTTAAGCAGAGTTGAACTAGATATGGCCTGTGTGTGTAGGAAGCACAGTTCTTTTTGTTCTGAGCAAGCTCACTTTTCGGACCCCATAGGAAACACAGTAGAGTAGAAGAGTGCTCTTTTCTCAAAAGCAGAGTGTGTTTCTTGTAAGGCGAGCTAGCATTTGTTTCCCAGTCCTAAATGGAGTTGAATCACATGCAGTTTCTGATCCTAGGAGCAAGAGTTGTTTTCTGGTAAGAAGAGTCACTATTGTGCTCCCATTGTCATACACAGGGCAAATAGCACTGGCGTCTATTGCCAGCATGTACAGTGTATTGGACTGAAGAGGATCTACTGTTCTTGTCAGTTTCCTAAGCAGAGTTGAACTAGATATGGCCCTGGTGTGTAGGAAGCACAGTTCTTTTGTTCTGAGCAAGCTCACTGTTCAGACCCCATACAAAACACAGTAGAATAGAAGAGTGCTCTTTTCTCAAAAGCAGAGTGTGTTTTTTGTAAGGCGAGCTAGCGTTTGTTTCCCAGTCCCAAAATCGAGTTGAATCACATGCAGTTTCTGGTCCTACGAGCAAGGGATGTTTTCTGGTAAGGAAAGTCACTATTGTGCTCCCTTTGCCATAAACAGTGCAAATAGCACTCACATCTGTTCCCAGCAAGTACAGTGTATTGGACTGAAGAGGAGATACTGTTCTTGTCAGTATCCTAAGCAGAGTTGAACTAGACATGGCCCGTGTGTGTAGGAAGCACAGTTCTTTTGTTCTGAGCAAGCTCACTGTTCTGGCCCTATAGGAAACACAGAAGAGTAGAAGAGTGCTCTTTCCTCAGAAGCAGAGTGTGTTTCTTGTAAGGCGAGCTAGCGTTTGTTTCCCAGTCCTAAATGGAGTTGAATCACATGCAGTTTCTGGTCCTAGGAGCAAGAGTTGTTTTCTGGTAAGAAGAGTCACTATTGTGCTACCATTGCCATACACAGTGCAAATAGCACTCGCGTCTGTTCCAGCAAGTACAGTGTATTGGACAGAAGAGGAGCTACTGTGCTTGTCAGTTTCCTAAGCAGAGTTGAACTAGCTATGGCCCGTGTGTGTAGGAAGCACAGTTCTTTTGTTCTCAGCAAGCTCAATTTTAAGACCAAATAGTAAACCCAGTAGAGTAGAAGAGTGCTCTTTTCTCAAAAGCAGAGTGTGTTTCAGGTAAGGTTAGCTAGTGTTTGTTTCCCAGTTCTAAATGGAGTTGAATCACATGCAGTTTTTGGTCCTATGAGCAAGGGATGTTTTCTGGTAAGGAAAGTCACTATTGTGCTCCCTTTGCCATAAACAGTGCAAATAGCACTCAAGTCTGTTCCCAGCAAGTACTGTGTATTGGACTGAAGAGGAGCTACTGTTCTTGTCAGTTAACTAAGCAGAGTTGAACGAGATATGGCCCGTGTGTGTAGGAACCACAGTTCTTTTGTCTGAGCAAGCTCACTGTTCGGGTCCTTTAGGAAACACAGAAGAGTAGAAGAGTGCTCTTTTCTCAAAGGCAGAGTGTGTTTCTTGTAAGGTGAGCTAGCGTTTGTTTCCCAGTCCTAAATGGAGTTGAATTACATGCAGTTTCTTGTCCTATGAGCAAGAGTTGTTTTCTGGTAAGAAGAGTCACTATTGCGCTCCTATTGCCATACACAGTGCAAACAACACTCGCTACTCTCTTTGCAAGTACAGTGTATTTGACAGAAGAGGAGCTACTGTTCTTGTCAGTTTCCTAAGCAGAGTTGAACTAGATATGGCCCTTGTGTGTAGGAATCACAGTCTTTTGTTCTGAGCAAGCTCACTGTTCGGACCACATAGGAAACACAGTAGAGTAGAAGAGTGCTCTTTTCTCAAAAGCAGAGTGTGTTTCTTGTAAGGCGAGCTAGCTTTTGTTTCCCAGTCCGAAATGGAGTTGAATCACATGCAGTTTCTGGTCCTACAAGCAAGAGATGTTTTCTAGTAAGAAGAGTCACTATTTCGCTCCTATTGCCATACACTGGGCAAATAGGACTCGCGTCTGTTCCCAGGATGTACAGTGTATTGGACTGAAGAGGATCTACTGTCAGTTTCCTAAGCAGAGTTGAACTAGATATGGCCCGTTTGTGTAGGAAGCACAGTTCTTTTGTTCTGAGCAAGCTCACTGTTCGGACCTCATTAGAAACACAATAGAATAAAAGAGTGCTCTTTTCTCAAAAGCAGAGTGTGTTTCTTGTAAGGCGAGCTAGCGTTTGTTTCGCAGTCCAAAATCGAGTTGAATCACATGCAGTTTCTGGTCCTACGAGCAAGGGATGTTTTCTGTAAGGAAAGTCACTATTGTGCTCCCTTTGCCATAAACAGTGCAAATAGCACTCGCGTCTGTTCCCAGCAATTACAGTGTATTGGACAGAAGAGGAGCTACTATTCTTGCAGTTTCCTAAGCAGAGTTGACTAGATATGGCCCGTGTGTGTAGGAAGTACAGTTCTTTTGTTCTGAGCAAGCTCACTGTTCTGGCCCTATAGGAAACACAGAAGAGTAGAAGAGTGCTCTTTTTTCAGAAGCAGAGTGTGTTTCTTGTAAGGCGAGCTAGCGTTTGTTTCCCAGTCCTAAATGGAGTCGAATCACATGCAGTTTCTGGTCCTACGAGCAAGAGTTGTTTTCTGGTAAGAAGAGTCACTATTGCGCTACCATTGCCATACACAGTGCAAATAGCACTCGCGTCTGTTCCCAGCAAGTACAGTGTATTGGACTGAGGAGGAGCTACTGTTCTTGCAGTTTCCTAAGCAGAGTTGAACTAGATATGGCCAGTGTGTGTAGGAAGCACAGTTCTTTTGTTCTGAGCAAGCTCACTGTTCTGGCCCTATAGGAAACACAGAAGAGTAGAAGAGTGCTCTTTTTTCAGAAGCAGAGTGTGTTTCTTGTAAGGCAAGCTAGTGTTTGTTTCCCAGTCCTAAATGGAGTTGAATCACATGTAGTTTCTGGTCCTACGAGCAAGAGTTGTTTTCTGGTAAGAAGAGTCACTATGTGCTACCATTGCCTTACACAGTGCAAATAGCACTCGCGTCTGTTCCCAGCAAGTACAGTGTATTGGACAGAAAAGGAGCTACTGTTCTTGTCAGTTTCCTAAGCAGAGTTGAACTAGATATGGCCTGTGAGTGTAGGAAGCACAGTTCTTTTGTTCTGAGCAAGCTCACTTTTCGGACCCCATAGGAAACACAGTAGAGTAGAAGAGTGCTCTTTTCTCAGAAGCAGAGTGTCTTTCTTGTAAGGCGAGCTAGCGTTTGTTTCCCAGTCCTAATGGAGTTGAATCACATGCAGTTTCTGATCTAGGAGCAAGAGTTGTTTTCTGGTAAGAAGAGTCACTATTGTGCTCCCATTGTCATACACAGGGCAAATAGCACTGGCGTCTGTTGCCAGCATGTACAGTGTATTGGACTGAAGAGGATCTACTGTTCTTGTCAGTTTCCTAAGCAGAGTTGAACTAGATATAGCCCATGTGTGTAGGAAGCACAGTTCTTTTGTTCTGAGCAAGCTCACTCTTTTGGCCCTATAGGAAACACAGTAGAGTAGAAGAGTGCTCTTTTCTCAAAAGCAGACTGTGTTTCTTGTAAGACGAGCTAGCTTTTGTTTTCCAGTCCTAAATGGAGTTGAATCACATGCAGTTTCTGGTCCTACGAGCAAGAGTTGTTTTCTGGTAAGGAAAGTCACTATTGTGCTCCTTTTGCCATACACAGTGCAAATAGCACTCGTGTCTGTTCCCAGCAAGTACAGTGTATTCGACTGAAGAGAATCTACTGTACTTGTCATTTTCCTAAGCAGAGTTGAACTAGATATGGCCCGTGTGTGTAGGAAGCACAGTTCTTTTGTTCTGAGCAAGCTCACTGTTCGGACCTCATAGGAAACACAGTAGAATAAAAGAGTGCTCTTTTCTCAAAAGCAGAGTGTGTTTTTTTGTAAGGCGAGCTAGCGTTTGTTTCCCAGTCCAAAATCGAGTTGAATCACATGCAGTTTCTGGTCCTACGAGCAAGGGATGTTTTCTGGTAAGGAAAGTCACTATTGTGCTCCCTTTGCCATAAACAGTGTAAATAGCACTTGCGTCTGTTCCCAGCAATTACAGTGTATTGGACTGAAGAGGAGCTACTATTCTTGCAGTTTCCTAAGCAGAGTTGACTAGATATGGCCCGTGTGTGTAGGAAGTACAGTTCTTTTGTTCTGAGCAAGCTCACTGTTCTGGCACTATAGGAAACACAGTAGAGTAGAAGAGTGCTCTTTTCTCAAAAGAAGAGTGTGTTTGTTTTAAGTCAAACTAGCATTTGTTTCCCAGTCCTAAATGGAGTTGAATCACATGCAGTTTCTGGTCCTACGAGCAAGAGTTGTTTTCTGGTAAGGAAAGTCACTATTGTGTTCCAATTGCCATACACAGTGCAAATAGCACTCGTGTCTGTTCCCTGCAAGTACAGTGTATTGGACTGAAGAGGATCTACTGTTCTTGTCAGTTTCCTAAGCAGAGTTGAACTAGATATGGCCCGTGTGTGTAGGAAGCACAGTTCTTTTGTTCTGAGCAAGCTCACTGTTCGGACCTCATAGGAAACACAATAGAATAAAAGAGTGCTCTTTTCTCAAAAGCAGACTGTGTTTCTTGTAAGGCGAGCTAGCTTTTGTTTCCCAGTCCTAAATGGAGTTGAATCACATGCAGTTTCTGGTCCTACGAGCAAGAGTTGTTTTCTGGTAAGGAAAGTCACTATTGTGCTCCTTTTGCCATACACAGTGCCAATAGTACTCGTGTCTGTTCCCAGCAAGTACAGTGTATTCGACTGAAGAGGATCTACTGTACTTGTCAGTTTCCTTAGCAGAGTTGAACTAGATATGGCCCGTGTGTGTAGGAAGCACAGTTCTTTTGTTCTGAGCAAGCTCACTGTTCGGACCTCATAGGAAACACAGTAGAATAAAAGAGTGCTCTTTTCTCAAAAGCAGAGTGTGTTTTTTTGTAAGGGGAGCTAGCGTTTGTTTCCCAGTCCAAAATCGAGTTGAAACACATGCAGTTTCTGGTCCTACGAGCAAGGGACGTTTTCTGGTAAGGAAAGTCACTATTGTGCTCCCTTTGCCATAAACAGTGCAAATAGCACTCGCGTCTGTTCCCAGCAAGTACAGTGTATTGGACTGAAGAGGAGCTACTATTCTTGCAGTTTCCTAAGCAGAGTTGAACTAGATATGGCCCGTGTGTGTAGGAAGCACAGTTCTTTTGTTCTGAGCAAGCTCACTGTTCTGGCCCTATAGGAAACACAGAAGAGTAGAAGAGTGCTCTTTTTTCAGAAGCAGAGTGTGTTTCTTGTAAGGCGAGCTAGGGTTTGTTTCCCAGTCCTAAATGGAGTTGAATCACATGCAGTTTCTGGTCCTACGAGCAAGAGTTGTTTTCTGGTAAGAAGAGTCACTATTGTGCTACCATTGCCATACACAGTGCAAATAGCACTCGCGTCTGTTCCCAGCAAGTACAGTGTACTGGACTGAAGAGGAGCTACTATTCTTGCAGTTTCCTAAGCAGAGTTGAACTAGATATGGCCCGTGTGTGTAGAAAGCACAGTTCTTTTGTTCTGAGCAAGCGCACTGTTCTGGCCCTATAGGAAACACAGAAGAGTAGAAGAGTGCTCTTTTTTCAGAAGCAGAGTGTGTTTCTTGTAAGGCGAGCTAGCGTTTGTTTCCCAGTCCTAAGTGGAGTTGAATCACATGCAGTTTCTGGTCCTACGAGCAAGAGTTGTTTTCTGGTAAGAAGAGTCACTATTGTGCTACCATTGCCATACACAGTGCAAATAGCACTCGCGTCTGTTCCCAGCAAGTACAGTGTATTGGACAGAAGAGGAGCTGCTGTTCTTGTCAGTTTTTTAAGCAGAGTTGAACTAGATATGGCCTGTGTGTGTAGGAAGCACAGTTCTTTTGTTCTGAGCAAGCTCACTTTTCGGACCCCATAGGAAACACAGTAGAGTAGAAGAGTGCTCTTTTCTCAAAAGCAGAGTGTGTTTCTTGTAAGGCGAGCTAGCATTTGTTTCCCAGTCCTAAATGGAGTTGAATCACATGCAGTTTCTGATCCTAGGAGCAAGAGTTGTTTTCTGGTAAGAAGAGTCACTATTGTGCTCCCATTGTCATACACAGGGCAAATAGCACTGGCGTCTATTGCCAGCATGTACAGTGTATTGGACTGAAGAGGATCTACTGTTCTTGTCAGTTTCCTAAGCAGAGTTGAACTAGATATGGCCCTGGTGTGTAGGAAGCACAGTTCTTTTGTTCTGAGCAAGCTCACTGTTCAGACCCCATACAAAACACAGTAGAATAGAAGAGTGCTCTTTTCTCAAAAGCAGAGTGTGTTTTTTGTAAGGCGAGCTAGCGTTTGTTTCCCAGTCCAAAATCGAGTTGAATCACACGCAGTTTCTGGTCCTACGAGCAAGGGATGTTTTCTGGTAAGGAAAGTCACTATTGTGCTCCCTTTGCCATAAACAGTGCAAATAGCACTCACATCTGTTCCCAGCAAGTACAGTGTATTGGATTGAAGAGGAGATACTGTTCTTGTCAGTATCCTAAGCAGAGTTGAACTAGACATGGCCCGTGTGTGTAGGAAGCACAGTTCTTTTGTTCTGAGCAAGCTCACTGTTCTGGCCCTATAGGAAACACAGAAGAGTAGAAGAGTGCTCTTTCCTCAGAAGCAGAGTGTGTTTCTTGTAAGGCGAGCTAGCGTTTGTTTCCCAGTCCTAAATGGAGTTGAATCACATGCAGTTTCTGGTCCTACGAGCAAGAGTTGTTTTCTGGTAAGAAGAGTCACTATTGTGCTACCATTGCCATACACAGTGCAAATAGCACTCGCGTCTGTTCCCAGCAAGTACAGTGTATTGGACAGAAGAGGAGCTACTGTGCTTGTCAGTTTCCTAAGCAGAGTTGAACTAGCTATGGCCCGTGTGTGTAGGAAGCACAGTTCTTTTGTTCTCAGCAAGCTCAATTTTAAGACCAAATAGTAAACCCAGTAGAGTAGAAGAGTGCTCTTTTCTCAAAAGCAGAGTGTGTTTCAGGTAAGGTTAGCTAGTGTTTGTTTCCCAGTTCTAAATGGAGTTGAATCACATGCAGTTTTTGGTCCTATGAGCAAGGGATGTTTTCTGGTAAGGAAAGTCACTATTGTGCTCCCTTTGCCATAAACAGTGCAAATAGCACTCAAGTCTGTTCCCAGCAAGTACTGTGTATTGGACTGAAGAGGAGCTACTGTTCTTGTCAGTTAACTAAGCAGAGTTGAACGAGATATGGCCCGTGTGTGTAGGAACCACAGTTCTTTTGTTCTGAGCAAGCTCACTCTTCGGGTCCTTTAGGAAACACAGAAGAGTAGAAGAGTGCTCTTTTCTCAAAGGCAGAGTGTGTTTCTTGTAAGGTGAGCTAGCATTTGTTTCCCAGTCCTAAATGGAGTTGAATTACATGCAGTTTCTTGTCCTATGAGCAAGAGTTGTTTTCTGGTAAGAAGAGTCACTATTGCGCTCCTATTGCCATACACAGTGCAAACAACACTCGCTACTGTTCTTTGCAAGTACAGTGTATTTGACAGAAGAGGAGCTACTGTTCTTGTCAGTTTCCTAAGCAGAGTTGAACTAGATATGGCCCTTGTGTGTAGGAATCACAGTTCTTTTTTTCTGAGCAAGCTCACTCTTCGGACCACATAGGAAACACAGTAGAGTAGAAGAGTGCTCTTTTCTCAAAAGCAGAGTGTGTTTCTTGTAAGGCGAGCTAGCTTTTGTTTCCCAGTCCTAAATGTAGTTGAATCACATGCAGTTTCTGGTCCTACAAGCAAGAGATGTTTTCTAGTAAGAAGAGTCACTATTTCGCTCCTATTGCCATACACTGGGCAAATAGGACTCGCGTCTGTTCCCAGGATGTACAGTGTATTGGACTGAAGAGGATCTACTGTTCTTGTCAGTTTCCTAAGCAGAGTTGAACTAGATATGGCCCGTTTGTGTAGGAAGCACAGTTCTTTTGTTCTGAGCAAGCTCACTGTTCGGACCTCATTAGAAACACAATAGAATAAAAGAGTGCTCTTTTCTCAAAAGCAGAGTGTGTTTCTTGTAAGGCGAGCTAGCGTTTGTTTCGCAGTCCAAAATCGAGTTGAATCACATGCAGTTTCTGGTCCTACGAGCAAGGGATGTTTTCTGGTAAGGAAAGTCACTATTGTGCTCCCTTTGCCATAAACAGTGCAAATAGCACTCGCGTCTGTTCCCAGCAATTACAGTGTATTGGACAGAAGAGGAGCTACTATTCTTGCAGTTTCCTAAGCAGAGTTGACTAGATATGGCCCGTGTGTGTAGGAAGTACAGTTCTTTTGTTCTGAGCAGGCTCACTGTTCTGGCCCTATAGGAAACACAGAAGAGTAGAAGAGTGCTCTTTTTTCAGAAGCAGAGTGTGTTTCTTGTAAGGCGAGCTAGCGTTTGTTTCCCAGTCCTAAATGAAGTCGAATCACATGCAGTTTCTGGTCCTACGAGCAAGAGTTGTTTTCTGGTAAGAAGAGTCACTATTGCGCTACCATTGCCATACACAGTGCAAATAGCACTCGCGTCTGTTCCCAGCAAGTACAGTGTATTGGACTGAGGAGGAGCTACTGTTCTTGCAGTTTCCTAAGCAGAGTTGAACTAGATATGGCCAGTGTGTGTAGGAAGCACAGTTCTTTTGTTCTGAGCAAGCTCACTGTTCTGGCCCTATAGGAAACACAGAAGAGTAGAAGAGTGCTCTTTTTTCAGAAGCAGAGTGTGTTTCTTGTAAGGCAAGCTAGTGTTTGTTTCCCAGTCCTAAATGGAGTTGAATCACATGCAGTTTCTGGTCCTACGAGCAAGAGTTGTTTTCTGGTAAGAAGAGTCACTATGTGCTACCATTGCCATACACAGTGCAAATAGCACTCGCGTCTGTTCCCAGCAAGTACAGTGTATTGGACAGAAAAGGAGCTACTGTTCTTGTCAGTTTCCTAAGCAGAATTGAACTAGATATGGCCTGTGAGTGTAGGAAGCACAGTTCTTTTGTTCTGAGCAAGCTCACTTTTCGGACCCCATAGGAAACACAGTAGAGTAGAAGAGTGCTCTTTTCTCAGAAGCAGAGTGTCTTTCTTGTAAGGCGAGCTAGCGTTTGTTTCCCAGTCCTAAATGGAGTTGAATCACATGCAGTTTCTGATCCTAGGAGCAAGAGTTGTTTTCTGGTAAGAAGAGTCACTATTGTGCTCCCATTGTCATACACAGGGCAAATAGCACTGGCGTCTGTTGCCAGCATGTACAGTGTATTGGACTGAAGAGGATCTACTGTTCTTGTCAGTTTCCTAAGCAGAGTTGAACTAGATATAGCCCATGTGTGTAGGAAGCACAGTTCTTTTGTTCTGAGCAAGCTCACTCTTTTGGCCCTATAGGAAACACAGTAGAGTAGAAGAGTGCTCTTTTCTCAAAAGCAGACTGTGTTTCTTGTAAGACGAGCTAGCTTTTGTTTTCCAGTCCTAAATGGAGTTGAATCACATGCAGTTTCTGGTCCTACGAGCAAGAGTTGTTTTCTGGTAAGGAAAGTCACTATTGTGCTCCTTTTGCCATACACAGTGCAAATAGCACTCGTGTCTGTTCCCAGCAAGTACAGTGTATTCGACTGAAGAGAATCTACTGTACTTGTCATTTTCCTAAGCAGAGTTGAACTAGATATGGCCCGTGTGTGTAGGAAGCACAGTTCTTTTGTTCTGAGCAAGCTCACTGTTCGGACCTCATAGGAAACACAGTAGAATAAAAGAGTGCTCTTTTCTCAAAAGCAGAGTGTGTTTTTTTGTCAGGCGAGCTAGCGTTTGTTTCCCAGTCCGAAATGGAGTTGAATCACATGCAGTTTCTGGTCCTACGAGCAAGGGATGTTTTCTGGTAAGGAAAGTCACTATTGTGCTCCCTTTGCCATAAACAGTGCAAATAGCACTCGCGTCTGTTCCCAGTAAGTACAGTGTATTGGACTGAAGAGGAGCTACTATTCTTGCAGTTTCCTAAGCGGGGTTGAACTAGATATGGCCGGTGTGTGTAGGAAGCACAGTTCTTTTGTTCTGAGCAAGCTCACTGTTCTGGCCCTATAGGAAACACAGAAGAGTAGAAGAGTGCTCTTTTTTCAGAAGCAGAGTGTGTTTCTTGTAAGGCGAGCTAGGGTTTGTTTCCCAGTCCTAAATGGAGTTGAATCACATGCAGTTTCTGGTCCTACAAGCAAGAGATGTTTTCTAGTAAGAAGAGTCACTATTTCGCTCCCATTGCCATACACTGGGCAAATAGGACTCGCGTCTGTTCCCAGGATGTACAGTGTATTGGACTGAAGAGGATCTACTGTTCTTGTCAGTTTCCTAAGCAGAGTTGAACTAGATATGGCCCGTTTGTGTAGGAAGCACAGTTCTTTTGTTCTGAGCAAGCTCACTGTTCTGGCCCTATAGGAAACAGAGTAGAGTAGAAGAGTGCTCTTTTCTCAAAAGAAGAGTGTGTTTGTTTTAAGTCAAACTAGCATTTGTTTCCCAGTCCTAAATGGAGTTGAATCACATGCAGTTTCTGGTCCTACGAGCAAGAGTTGTTTTCTGGTAAGGAAAGTCACTATTGTGCTCCAATTGCCATATACAGTGCAAATAGCACTCGTGTCTGTTCCCTGCAAGTACAGTATATTGGACTGAAGAGGATCTACTCTTCTTGTCAGTTTCCTAAGCAGAGTTGAACTAGATATGGCCCGTGTGTGTAGGAAGCACAGTTCTTTTGTTCTGAGCAAGCTCACTGTTCGGACCTCATAGGAAACACAGTAGAATAAAAGAGTGCTCTTTTCTCAAAAGCAGAGTGTGTTTTTTTGTAAGGCGAGCTAGCGTTTGTTTCCCAGTCCAAAATCGAGTTGAATCACATGCAGTTTCTGGTCCTACGAGCAAGGGATGTTTTCTGGTAAGGAAAGTCACTATTGTGCTCCCTTTGCCATAAAAAGTGCAAATAGCACTCGCGTCTGTTAGCAGCAAGAACAGTGTATTGGACTGAAGAGGAGCTACTATTCTTGCAGTTTCCTAAGCAGAGTTGAACTAGATATGGCCCGTGTGTGTAGGAAGCACAGTTCTTTTGTTCGGAGCAAGCTCACTGTTCTGGCCCTATAGGAAACACAGAAGAGTAGAAGAGTGCTCTTTTTTCAGAAGCAGAGTGTGTTTCTTGTAAGGCGAGCTAGGGTTTGTTTCCCAGTCCTAAATGGAGTTGAATCACATGCAGTTTCTGGTCCTACAAGCAAGAGATGTTTTCTAGTAAGAAGAGTCACTATTTCGCTCCCATTGCCATACACTGGGCAAATAGGACTCGCGTCTGTTCCCAGGATGTACAGTGTATTGGACTGAAGAGGATCTACTGTTCTTGTCAGTTTCCTAAGCAGAGTTGAACTAGATATGGCCAGTTTGTGTAGGAAGCACAGTTCTTTTGTTCTGAGCAAGCTCACTGTTCTGGCCCTATAGGAAACACAGTAGAGTAGAAGAGTGCTCTTTTCTCAAAAGAAGAGTGTGTTTGTTTTAAGTCGAACTAGCATTTGTTTCCCAGTCCTAAATGGAGTTGAATCACATGCAGTTTCTGGTCCTACGAGCAAGAGTTGTTTTCTGGTAAGGAAAGTCACTATTGTGCTCCAATTGCCATACACAGTGCAAATAGCACTCGTGTCTGTTCCCTGCAAGTACAGTGTATTGGACTGAAGAGGATCTTCTGTTCTTGTCAGTTTCCTAAGCAGAGTTGAACTAGATATGGCCCGTGTGTGTAGGAAGCACAGTTCTTTTGTTCTGAGCAAGCTCACTGTTCGGACCTCATAGGAAACACAATAGAATAAATGAGTGCTCTTTTCTCAAAAGCAGACTGTGTTTCTTGTAAGGCGAGCTAGCTTTTGTTTCCCAGTCCGAAATGGAGTTGAATCACATGCAGTTTCTGGTCCTACGAGCAAGAGTTGTTTTCTGGTAAGGAAAGTCACTATTGTGCTCCCTTTGCCATAAACAGTGCAAATAGCACTCGCGTCTGTTCCCAGCAATTACAGTGTATTGGACTGAAGAGGAGCTACTATTCTTGCAATTTCCTAAGCAGAGTTGAACTAGATATGGCCCGTGTGTGTAGGAAGCACAGTTCTTTTGTTCTGAGCATGCTCACTGTTCTGGCCCTATAGGAAACACAGAAGAGTAGAAGAGTGCTCTTTTTTCAGAAGCAGAGTGTGTTTCTTGTAAGGCGAGCTAGGGTTTGTTTCCCAGTCCTAAATGGAGTTGAATCACATGCAGTTTCTGGTCCTACGAGCAAGAGTTGTTTTCTGGTAAGAAGAGTCACTATTGTGCTACCATTGCCATACACAGTGCAAATAGCACTCGCGTCTGTTCCCAGCAAGTACAGTGTATGGACTGAAGAGGAGCTACTATTCTTGCAGTTTCCTAAGCAGAGTTGAACTAGATATGGCCCGTGTGTTTAGGAAGCACAGTTCTTTTGTTCTGATCAAGCGCACTGTTCTGGCCCTATAGGAAACACAGAAGAGTAGAAGAGTGCTCTTTTTTCAGAAGCAGAGTGTGTTTCTTGTAAGGCGATCTAGCGTTTGTTTCCCAGTCGTAAGTGGAGTTGAATCACATGCAGTTTCTGGTCCTAGGAACAAGAGTTGTTTTCTGGTAAGAAGAGTCACTATTGTGCTACCATTGCCATACACAGTGCAAATAGCACTCGCGTCTCTTCCCAGCAAGTACAGTGTATTGGACAGAAGAGGAGCTACTGTTCTTGTCAGTTTTTTAAGCAGAGTTGAACTAGATATGACCCTTGTGTGTAGGAATCACAGTTCTTTTGTTCTGAGCAAGCTCACTGTTCGGACCACATAGGAAACACAGTAGAGTAGAAGAGTGCTCTTTTCTCAAAAGCAGAGTGTGTTTCTTGTAAGGCGAGCTAGCTTTTGTTTCCCAGTCCTAAATGTAATTGAATCACATGCAGTTTCTGGTCCTACAAGCAAGAGATGTTTCTAGTAAGAAGAGTCACTATTTCGCTCCTATTGCCATACACTGGGCAAATAGGACTTGCATCTGTTCCCAGGATGTACAGTGTATTGGACTGAAGAGGATCTACTGTTCTTGTCAGTTTCCTAAGCAGAGTTGAACTACATATGGCCCGTTTGTGTAGGAAGCACAGTTCTTTTGTTCTGAGCAAGCTCACTGTTCTGGCCCTATAGGAAACAGAGTAGAGTAGAAGAGTGCTCTTTTCTCAAAAGAAGAGTGTGTTTGTTTTAAGTCGAACTAGCATTTGTTTCCCAGTCCTAAATGGAGTTGAATCACATGCAGTTTCTGGTCCTACGAGCAAGAGTTGTTTTCTGGTAAGGAAAGTCACTATTGTGCTCCAATTGCCATACACAGTGCAAATAGCACTCGCGTCTGTTCCCTGCAAGTACAGTGTATTGGACTGAAGAGGATCTACTGTTCTTGTCAGTTTCCTAAGCAGAGTTGAACTAGATATGGCCCGTGTGTGTAGGAAGCACAGTTCTTTTGTTCTGAGCAAGCTCACTGTTCGGACCTCATAGGAAACACAATAGAATAAAAGAGTGCTCTTTTCTCAAACGCAGAGTGTGTTTCTTGTAAGGCGAGCTAGCGTTTCTTTCCCAGTCCTAAATGGAGTTGAATCACATGTGGTTTCTGATCCTAGGAGCAAGAGTTGTTTTCTGGTAAGAAGAGTCACTATTGTGTTCCCATTGTCATACACAGGGCAAATAGCACTGGCGTATGTTGCCAGCATGTACAGTGTATTGGACTGAAGAGGATCTACTGTTCTTGTCAGTTTCCTAAGCAGAGTTGAACTAGATATAGCCCATGTGTGTAGGAAGCACAGTTCTTTTGTTCTGAGCAAGCTCACTCTTTTGGCCCTATAGGAAACACAGTAGAATAAAAGAGTGCTCTTTTCTCAAAAGCAGAGTGTGTTTTTTTGTAAGGCGAGCTAGCGTTTGTTTCCCAGTCCAAAATCGAGTTGAATCACATGCAGTTTCTGGTCCTACGAGCAAGGGATGTTTTCTGGTAAGGAAAGTCACTATTGTGCTCCCTTTGCCATAAACAGTGCAAATAGCACTCGCGTCTGTTAGCAGCAAGTACAGTGTATTGGACTGAAGAGGAGCTACTATTCTTGCAGTTTCCTAAGCAGAGTTGAACTAGATATGGCCCGTGTGTGTAGGAAGCACAGTTCTTTTGTTCGGAGCAAGCTCACTGTTCTGGCCCTATAGGAAACACAGAAGAGTAGAAGAGTGCTCTTTTTTCAGAAGCAGAGTGTGTTTCTTGTAAGGCGAGCTAGGGTTTGTTTCCCAGTCCTAAATCGAGTTGAATCACATGCAGTTTCTGGTCCTACGAGCAAGAGTTGTTTTCTGGTAAGGAAATCACTATTGTGCTCCAATTGCCATATACAGTGCAAATAGCACTCGTGTCTGTTCCCTGCAAGTACAGTGTATTGGACTGAAGAGGATCTTGTGTTCTTGTCAGTTTCCTAAGCAGAGTTGAACTAGATATGGCCCGTGTGTGTAGGAAGCACAGTTCTTTTGTTCTGAGCAAGCTCACTGTTCGGACCTCATAGGAAACACAATAGAATAAATGAGTGCTCTTTTCTCAAAAGCAGACTGTGTTTCTTGTAAGGCGAGCTAGCTTTTGTTTCCCAGTCCTAGATGGAGTTGAATCACATGCAGTTTCTGGTCCTACGAGCAAGAGTTGTTTTCTGGTAAGGAAAGTCACTATTGTGCTCCCTTTGCCATAAACAGTGCAAATAGCACTCGCGTCTGTTCCCAGCAATTACAGTGTATTGGACTGAAGAGGATCTACTATTCTTGCAATTTCCTAAGCAGAGTTGAACTAGATATGGCCCGTTTGTGTAGGAAGCACAGTTCTTTTGTTCTGAGCAAGCTCACTGTTCTGGCCCTATAGGAAACACAGTAGAGTAGAAGAGTGCTCTTTTCTCAAAAGAAGAGTGTGTTTGTTTAAGTCGAACTAGCATTTGTTTCCCAGTCCTAAATGGAGTTGAATCACATGCAGTTTCTGGTCCTACGAGCAAGAGTTGTTTTCTGGTAAGGAAAGTCACTATTGTGCTCCAATTGCCATACACAGTGCAAATAGCACTCGCGTCTGTTCCCTGCAAGTACAGTGTATTGGACTGAAGAGGATCTACTGTTCTTGTCAGTTTCCTAAGCAGAGTTGAACTAGATATGGCCCGTGTGTGTAGGAAGCACAGTTCTTTTGTTCTGAGCAAGCTCACTGTTCGGACCTCATAGGAAACACAATAGAATAAAAGAGTGCTCTTTTCTCAAACGCAGAGTGTGTTTCTTGTAAGGCGAGCTAGCGTTTGTTTCCCAGTCCAAAATCGAGTTGAATCACATGCAGTTTCTGGTCCTACGAGCAAGGGATGTTTTCTGGTAAGGAAAGTCACTATTGTGCTCCCTTTGCAATAAACAGTGCAAATAGCACTCGCGTCTGTTCCCAGCAATTACAGTGTATTGGACTGAAGAGGAGCTACTATTCTTGCAGTTTCCTAAGCAGAGTTGACTAGATATGGGCCGTGTCTGTAGGAAGTACAGTTCTTTTGTTCTGAGCAAGCTCACTGTTCTGGCCCTATAGGAAACACAGAAGAGTAGAAGAGTGCTCTTTTTTCAGAAGCAGAGTGTGTTCCTTGTAAGGCGAGCTAGCGTTTGTTTCCCAGTCCAAAATGGAGTTGAATCCCATGCAGTTACTGGTCCTAGGAGCAAGAGTTGTTTTCTGGTAAGAAGAGTCACTATTGTGCTACCATTGCCATACACAGTGCAAATAGCACTCGCGTCTGTTCCCAGCAAGTACAGTGTATTGGACAGAAGAGGAGCTACTGTTCTTGTCAGTTTCCTAAGCAGAGTTGAAGTAGATATGTCCCGTGTGTGTGAAGCACAGTTCTTTTGTTCTGAGCAAGCTCAATTTTCGGACCCCGTAGCAAACACAGTAGAGTAGAAGAGTGAGAAGAGTGCTCTTTTCTCAAAAGCAGAGTGTGTTTCTTGTAAGGCTAGCTAGTGTTTGTTTCCCTGTCTTAAATGGAGTTGAATCACATGCAGTTTTTGGTGCTATGAGCAAGGAATGTTTTCTGGTAAGGAAAGTCACTATTGTGCTCCCTTTGCCATAAACAGTGCAAATAGCACTCGCGTCTGTTCCCAACAAGTACTGTGTATTGGACTGAAGAGGAGGTACTGTTCTTGTCAGTTTCCTAAGCAGAGTTGAACGAGATATGGCCCGTGTGTGTAGGAAGCACAGTTCTTTTGTTCTGAGCAAGCTCACTGTTCTGGTCCTATAGGAAAAACAGAAGAGGAGAAGAGTGCTCTTATCTCAGAAGCAGAGTGTGTTTCTTGTAAGGTGAGCTAGCGTTTGTTTCCCAGTCCTAAATGGAGTTGAATTACATGCAGTTCCTTGTACTATGAGCAAGAGTTGTTTTCTGGTAAGAAGAGTAACTATTGCATTCCCATTGTCATACACAGGGCAAATAGCACTGGCGTCTGTTCCCAGCATGTACAGTGTATTGGACTGAAGAGGATCTACTGTTCTTGTCAGTTTCCTAAGCAGAGTTGAGCTAGATATGGCCCGTGTGTGTAGGAAGCACAGTTCTTTGGTTCTGAGCAAGCTCACTCTTCTGGCCTTTAGGAAACACAGTAGAGTAGAAGAGTGCTCTTTTCTCAAAAGCAGAGTGTGTTTTTTGTAAAGCGAGCTTGCGTTTATTTCCCAGTCCTAAATGGAGTTGAATCACATGCAGTTTCTAGTCCTACGAGCAAGAGTTGTTTTCTGGAAAGGAAAGTCACTATTGTGCTCCCTTTGCCATACACAGTGCAAATAGCCCTCGTGACTGCTCCCAGCAAGTACAGTGTATTGGACTGAAGAGGAGCTACTGCTCTTGTCAGTTTCCTAAGCAGAGTTGAACTAGATATGGACCGTGTGTGTAGGAAGCACAGTTCTTTTGTTCTGAGCAAGCTCACTTTTCTGGCCCTATAGGAAACACAGAAGACAAGAAGAGTGCTCTTTTCTCAGAAGCAGAGTTTGTTTCTTATAAGGCGAGCTAGCGTTTGTTTCCCAGTCCTAAATGGAGTTGGATCACATGCAGTTTCTGGTCCTACAAGCAAGAGTTGTTTTCTGGTAAGAAGAGTCACTATTGTGCTACCACTGCCATACTCAGGGCAAATAGCCTCGCGTCTGTTCCCAGCAAGTACAGTGTATTGGACAGAAGAGGAGCTACTGTTCTTGTCAGTTTCCTAAGCAGAGTTGAACTAGATATGGCCCGTGTGTGTAGGAAGCACAGTTCTTTTGTTCTGAGCAAGCTCACTGTTCTGGCCCTATAGACAACACTGAAGAGTAGAAGAGTGTGCTTTTCTCTGAAACAGAGTTTGTTTCTTTTAAGGCGAGCTAGTGTTTGTCTCCCAGTACTTAATGGAGTTGAATTTCATGCAGTTTCTTGTCCTATGAGCAAGAGTTGTTTTCTGGTAAGAAGAGTCACTATTGCGCTCCTATTGCCATACACAGTGCAAACAACACTCGCTACTGTTCTTTGCAAGTACAGTGTATTGGACAGAAGAGGAGCTACTGTTCTTGTCTGTTTCCTAAGCAGAGTTGAACAAGATATGGCCCGTGTGTGTAGGAAGCACAGTTCTTTTGATCTGAGCAAGCTCACTGTTTGGACCCCATAGGAAACACCGTAGAGTAGAAGAGTGCTCTTTTCTCAAAAGCAGAGTGTATTTCTTGTAAGACCAGCTAGCGTTTGTTTCCCAGTCCTAAATGGAGTTGAATCACATGTAGTTTCTGATCCAAGAGCAAGAGTTTTTTTCTGGTAAGAAGAGTCACTATTGCGCTCCCATTGTCATACCCAGGGCAAAAAGCACTGAGGTCTGTTCCCAGCATGTACAGTGTATTGGACTGAAGAGGATCTACTGTTCTTGTCAGTTTCCTAAGCAGAGTTGAACTAGATATGGCCCGTGTGTGTAGGAAGCACAGTTCTTTGGTTCTGAGCAAGCTCACTCTTCTGGCCTTTAGGAAACACAGTAGAGTAGAAGAGTGCTCTTTTCTCAAAAGCAGAGTGTGTTTTTTGTAAAGCGAGCTTGCGTTTATTTCCCAGTCCTAAATGGAGTTGAATCACATGCAGTTTCTAGTCCTACGAGCAAGAGTTGTTTTCTGGAAAGGAAAGTCACTATTGTGCTCCCTTTGCCATACACAGTGCAAATAGCACTCGTGACTGCTCCCAGCAAGTACAGTGTATTGGACTGATGAGGAGCTACTGCTCTTGTCAGTTTCCTAAGCAGAGTTGAACTAGATATGGACCGTGTGTGTAGGAAGCACAGTTCTTTTGTTCTGAGCAAGCTCACTGTTCTGGCCCTATATTAAACACAGTAGAGTAGAAGAGTGCTCTTTTCTCCAAAGCAGAGTGTGTTTCTTCTAAGGCGAAATAGCGTTTGTTTCCAAGTCCTAAATGGATTTGAATCACATGCAGTTTCTGGTCCTACAAGCAAGAGTTGTTTTCTGGTAAGAAGAGTCACTATTGCGCTCCCATTGCCATACACAGGGCAAATAGCACTCGCGTCTGTTCCCACCATGTACAGTGTATTGCACTGAAGAGGATCTACTGTTCTTATCAGTTACCTATGCAGAGTTGAACTAGAAATGGCCCGTGAATGTAGGAAGCACAGTTCTTTTGTTCTGAGCAAGCTCATTGTTCGACTCCATAGGAAACACAGTAGAATAGAAGAGTGCTCTTTTCTCAAAAGCAGAGTGTGTTTCTTGTAATGCTAGCTAGTGTTTGTTTCCCAGTCAGAAACAGATTTGAATCTCATGAGTTTCTGGTCCTATGAGAAAGAGTTGTTTTCTGGTAAGAGGAGTCACTATTTCGCTCCCATTGCCATACACAGTGCAAATAGGACTCGCGTCTGCGACCTGCAAGTACAGTGTATTTGACTGAAGAGGAGCTACTGTTCTTGTCAGTTTCCTAAGCAGAGTTGAACTAGATATGGCCCGTTTGTGTAGGAAGCACAGTTCTTTTGTTCTGAGCAAGCTCACTGTTCTGGCCCTATAGGAAACACAGTAGAGTAGAAGAGTGCTCTTTTCTCAAAAGCAGAGTGTGTTTTGTTTTAAGTCGAACTAGCATTTGTTTCCCAGTCCTAAATGGAGTTGAATCACATGCAGTTTCTGGTCCTAAGAGCAAGAGTTGTTTTCTGGTAAGGAAAGTCACTATTGTGCTCCTTTTGCCATACACAGTGCAAATAGCACTTGTGTCTGTTCCCAGCAAGTACAGTGTATTGGACTGAAGAGGATCTACTGTTCTTGTCAGTTTCCTAAGCAGAGTTGAACTAAATATGGCCCGTGCGTGTAGGAAGCACAGTTCTTTTGTTCTGAGCAAGCTCACTGTTCGGACCTCATAGGAAACACAGTAGAATAGAAGAGTGCTCTTTTCTCAAAAGCAGAGTGTGTTTCTTGTAATGCGAGCTAGTGTTTGTTTCCCAGTCCAAAATCGAGTTGAATCACATGCAGTTTCTGGTCCTACGAACAAGGGATGTTTTCTGGTAAGGAAAGTCACTATTGTGCTCCCTTTGCCATAAACAGTGCAAATAGCACTCCCGTCTGTTCCCAGCAAGTACAGTGTATTGGACTGAAGAGGAGCTACTATTCTTGCAGTTTCCTAAGCAGAGTTGAACTAGATATGGCCCGTGTGTGTAGGAAGCACAGTTCTTTTGTTCTGAGCAAGCTCACTGTTCTGGCCCTATAGGAAACACACAAGAGTAGAAGAGTGCTCTTTTTTCAGAAGCAGAGTGTGTTTCTTGTAAGGCGAGCTAGCGTTTGTTTCCCAGTCCTAAATGGAGTTGAATCACATGCAGTTTCTGGTCCTAAGCGCAAGAGTTGTTTTCTGGTAAGAAGAGTCACTATTGTGCTACCATTGCCATACACAGTGCAAATAGCACTCGCGTCTGTTCCCAGCAAGTACAGTGTATTGGACAGAAGAGGAGCTACTGTTCTGTCAGTTTCCTAAGCAGAGTTGAACTAGATATGGCCTGTGTGTGTAGGAAGCACAGTTCTTTTGTTATGAGCAAGCTCACTGTTCGGACCCCTTAGGAAACACAGTAGAGTAGAAGAGTGCTCTTTTCTCAAAAGCCGAGTGTGTTTCTTGTAAGGCGAGGTAGCGTTTGTTTCCCAGTCCTAAATGGAGTTGAATCACATGCAGTTTTTGATCCTAGGAGCAAGAATTATTTTCTGGTAAGAAGAGTAACTATTGCCCTCCCATTGTCATACACAGGGCAAATAGCACTGGCGTCTGTTCCCAGCATGTACAGTGTATTGGACTGAAGAGGATCTACTGTTCTTGTCAGTTTCCTAAGCAGAGTTGAACTAGATTTAGCCAATGTGTGTAGGAAGCACAGTTCTTTTGT
Organism: Peromyscus eremicus; assembly: GCF_949786415.1. Classification (NCBI taxonomy): domain Eukaryota; kingdom Metazoa; phylum Chordata; class Mammalia; order Rodentia; family Cricetidae; genus Peromyscus; species Peromyscus eremicus. The sequence goes on along the minus strand of NW_026735306.1, from coordinate 121,605 downwards.
TCTGAGCAAGCTCACTCTTTTGGCCCTATAGGAAACACAGTAGAGTAGAAGAGTGCTCTTTTCTCAAAAGCAGACTGTGTTTCTTGTAAGGCGAGCTAGCTTTTGTTTCCCAGTCCTAAATGGAGTTGAATCACATGCAGTTTCTGGTCCTACAAGCAAGAGTTGTTTTCTGGTAAGAAGAGTCACTATTGTGCTCCCTTTGCCATACACAGGGCAAATAGCACTGGCGTCTGTTCCCAGCATGTAAAGTGTATTGGACAGAAGATGATCTACTGTTCTTGTCAGTTTCCTAAGCAGAGTTGAACTAGATATGGCCCGTGTGTGTAGGAAGCACAGTTCTTTTGTTCTGAGCAAGCTCACTGTTCTGACCCCATAGGAAACACAGTAGAATAGAAGAGTGCTCTTTTCTCAAAAGCAGAGTGTGTTTCTTGTAAGGCGAGCTAGCGTTTGTTTCCCAGTCCAAAATCGAGTTGAATCACATACAGTTTCTGGTCCTATGAGCAAGAGTTGTTTTCTGGTAAGAAGAGTCACTATTGTGCTCCCTTTGCCATACACAGGGCAAATAGCACTCGCGTCTCTTCCCAGCAAGTACAGTGTATTGGACTGAAGAGGATCTACTGTTCTTGTCACTTTCCTAAGCAGAGTTGAACTAGATATGGCCCGTGTGTGTAGGAAGCATAGTTCGTTTGTTCTGAGCAAGCTCACTGTTCTGGCCCTACAGGAAACACAGAAGACTAGAAGAGTGCTCTTTTCTCAAAAGCAGAGTTTGTTTCTTATAAGGCGAGCTAGCGTTTGTTTCCCAGTCATAAATGGAGTTGGATCACATGCAGTTTCTGGTCCTACGAGCAAGAGTTGTTTTCTGGTAAGAAGAGTCACTATTGTGCTACCATTGCCATACTCAGTGCAAATAGCACTCGCGTCTGTTCCCAGCAAGTACAGTGTATTGGACAGAAGAGGAGCTACTGTTCTTGTCAGTTTCCTAAGCAGAGTTGAACTAGATATGGCCCGTGTGTGTAGGAAGCACAGTTCTTTTGTTCTGAGCAAGCTCACTGTTCTGGCCCTATAGACAACACTGAAGAGTAGAAGAGTGCTCTTTTCTCAGAAACAGAGTTTGTTTCTTGTAAGGCGAGCTAGCGTTTGTCTCCCAGTACTAAATGGAGTTGAATTACATGCAGTTTCTTGTCCTATGAGCAAGAGTTGTTTTCTGGTAAGAAGAGTCACTATTGCGCTCCTATTGCCATACACAGTGCAAACAACCCTCGCTACTGTTCTTTGCAAGTACAGTGTATTGGACAGAAGAGGAGCTACTGTTCTTGTCAGTTTCCTAAGCAGAGTTGAACAAGATATGGCCCGTGTGTGTAGGAAGCACAGTTCTTTTGATCTGAGCAAGCTCACTGTTTGGACCCCATAGGAAACACCGTAGAGTAGAAGAGTGCTCTTTTCTCAAAAGCAGAGTGTATTTCTTGTAAGGCCAGCTAGCGTTTGTTTCCCAGTCCTAAATGGAGTTGAATCACATGTAGTTTCTGATCCTAGGATCAAGAGTTTTTTTCTGGTAAGAAGAGTCACTATTGCGCTCCCATTGTCATATCCAGGGCAAAAAGCACTGGCGTCTGTTCCCAGCATGTACAGTGTATTGGACTGAAGAGGATCTACTGTTCTTGACAGTTTCCTAAGCAGAGTTGAACTAGATATGGCCCGTGTGTGTAGGAAGCACAGTTCTTTGGTTCTGAGCAAGCTCACTCTTCTGGCCTTTAGGAAACACAGTAGAGTAGAAGAGTGCTCTTTTCTCAAAAGCAGAGTGTGTTTTTTGTAAAGCGAGCTTGCGTTTATTTCCCAGTCCTAAATGGAGTTGAATCACATGCAGTTTCTAGTCCTACGAGCAAGAGTTGTTTTCTGGAAAGAAAAGTCACTATTGTGCTCCCTTTGCCATACACAGTGCAAATAGCACTCGTGACTGCTCCCAGCAAGTACAGTGTATTGGACTGATGAGGAGCTACTGCTCTTGTCAGTTTCCTAAGCAGAGTTGAACTAGATATGGACCGTGTGTGTAGGAAGCACAGTTCTTTTGTTCTGAGCAAGCTCACTGTTCTGGCCCTATATTAAACACAGTAGAGTAGAAGAGTGCTCTTTTCTCCAAAGCAGAGTGTGTTTCTTCTAAGGCGAAATAGCGTTTGTTTCCAAGTCCTAAATGGATTTGAATCACATGCAGTTTCTGGTCCTACAAGCAAGAGTTGTTTTCTGGTAAGAAGAGTCACTATTGCGCTCCCATTGCCATACACAGGGCAAATAGCACTCGCGTCTGTTCCCACCATGTACAGTGTATTGCACTGAAGAGGATCTACTATTCTTATCAGTTACCTATGCAGAGTTGAACTAGAAACGGCCTGTGAATGTAGGAAGCACAGTTCTTTTGTTCTGAGCAAGCTCATTTTTCGACTCCATAGGAAACACAGTAGAATAGAAGAGTGCTCTTTTCTCAAAAGCAGAGTGTGTTTCTTGTAATGCTAGCTAGTGTTTGTTTCCCAGTCAGAAACAGATTTGAATCTCATGAGTTTCTGGTCCTATGAGAAAGAGTTGTTTTCTGTTAAGAGGAGTCACTATTTCGCTCCCATTGCCATACACAGTGCAAATAGGACTCGCGTCTGCGACCTGCAAGTACAGTGTATTTGACTGAAGAGGAGCTACTGTTCTTGTCAGTTTCCTAAGCAGAGTTGAACTAGATATGGCCCGTGTGTGTAGGAAGCACAGTTCTTTTGTTCTGAGCAAGCTCACTGTTCTGGCCCTATAGGAAACACAGTAGAGTAGAAGAGTGCTCTTTTCTCAAAAGCAGAGTGTGTTTGTTTTAAGTCGAACTAGCATTTGTTTCCCAGTCCTAAATGGAGTTGAATCACATGCAGTTTCTGGTCCTACGAGCAAGAGTTGTTTTCTGGTAAGGAAAGTCACTATTGTGCTCCAATTGCCATACACAGTGCAAATAGCACTCGTGTCTGTTCCCTGCAAGTACAGTGTATTGGACTGAAGAGGATCTACTGTTCTTGTCAGTTTCCTAAGCAGAGTTGAACTAGATATGGCCCGTGTGTGTAGGAAGCACAGTTCTTTTGTTCTGAGCAAGCTCACTGTTCGGACCTCATAGGAAACACAATAGAGTAAAAGAGTGCTCTTTTCTCAAAAGCAGAGTGTGTTTCTTGTAAGGCGAGCTAGCGTTTGTTTCCCAGTCCTAAATGGAGTTTAATCACATGCAGTTTCTGGTCCTACGAGCAAGAGTTGTTTTCTGGTAAGAAGAGTCACTATTGTGCTCCAATTGCCATACACAGTGCAAATAGCACTCGTGTCTGTTCCCTGCAAGTACAGTGTATTGGACTGAAGAGGATCTACTGTTCTTGTCAGTTTCCTAAGCAGAGTTGAACTAGATATGGCCCGTGTGTGTAGGAAGCACAGTTCTTTTGTTCTGATCAAGCTCACTGTTCGGACCCCATAGGAAACACAGTAGAATAGAAGAGTGCTCTTTTCTCAAAAGCAGAGTGTGTTTCTTGTAAGGCGAGCTAGCGTTTGTTTCCCAGTCCAAAATCGAGTTGAATCACATGCAGTTTCTGGTCCTACGAGCAAGGGATGTTTTCTGGTAAGGAAAGTCACTATTGTGCTCCCTTTTCCATAAACAGTGCAAATAGCACTCGCGTCTGTTCCCAGCAAGTACAGTGTATTGGACTGAAGAGGAGCTACTATTCTTGCAGTTTCCTAAGCAGAGTTGAACTAGATATGGCCCTTGTGTGTAGGAAGTACAGTTCTTTTGTTCTGAGCAAGCTCACTGTTCTGGCCCTATAGGAAACACAGAAGAGTAGAAGAGTGCTCTTTTTTCAGAAGCAGAGTGTGTTTCTTGTAAGGCGAGCTAGCGTTTGTTTCCCAGTCCTAAATGGAGTTTAATCACATGCAGTTTCTGGTCCTACGAGCAAGAGTTGTTTTCTGGTAAGAAGAGTCACTATTGTGCTACCATTGCCATACACAGTGCAAATAGCACTCGCGTCTGTTCCCAGCATGTACAGTGTATTGGACTGAAGAGGAGCTACTATTCTTGCAGTTTCCTAAGCAGAGTTGAACTAGATATGGCCAGTGTGTGTAGGAAGCACAGTTCTTTTGTTCTGAGCAATCTCACTGTTCTGGCCCTATAGGAAACACAGAAGAGTAGAAGAGTGCTCTTTTTTCAGAAGCAGAGTGTGTTTCTTGTAAGGCAAGCTAGTGTTTTTTTCCCAGTCCTAAATGGAGTTGAATCACATGCAGTTTCTGGTCCTACGAGCAAGAGTTGTTTTCTGGTAAGAAGAGTCACTATGTGCTACCATTGCCATACACAGTGCAAATAGCACTCGCGTCTGTTCCCAGAAAGTACAGTGAATTGGACAGAAAAGGAGCTACTGTTCTTGTCAGTTTCCTAAGCAGAGTTGAACTAGATATAGCCCATGTGTGTAGGAAGCACAGTTCTTTTGTTCTGAGCAAGCTCACTCTTTTGGCCCTACAGGAAACACAGTAGAGTAGAAGAGTGCTCTTTTCTCAAAAGCAGACTGTGTTTCTTGTAAGGCGAGCTAGCTTTTGTTTCCCAGTCGTAAATGGAGTTGAATCACATGCAGTTTCTGGTCCTATGAGCAAGAGTTGTTTTCTGGTAAGAAGAGTCACTATTGTGCTCCCATTGTCATACACAGGGCAAATAGCACTGGCGTCTGTTGCCAGCATGTACAGTGTATTGGACTGAAGAGGATCTACTGTTCTTGTCAGTTTCCTAAGCAGAGTTGAACTAGATATAGCCCATGTGTGTAGGAAGCACAGTTCTTTTGTTCTGAGCAAGCTCACTCTTTTGGCCCTATAGGAAACACAGTAGAGTAGAAGAGTGCTCTTTTCTCAAAAGCAGACTGTGTTTCTTGTAAGGCGAGCTAGCTTTTGTTTCCCAGTCTTAAATGGAGTCGAATCACATGCAGTTTCTGGTCCTACGAGCAAGAGTTGTTTTCTGGTAAGGAAAGTCACTATTGTGCTCCTTTTGCCATACACAGTGCAAATAGCACTCGTGTCTGTTCCCAGCAAGTACAGTGTATTCGACTGAAGAGGATCTACTGTACTTGTCAGTTTCCTAAGCAAGGTTGAACTAGGTATGGCCCGTGTGTGTAGGAAGCACAGTTCTTTTGTTCTGAGCAAGCTCACTGTTCGGACCTCATAGGAAACACAGTAGAATAAAAGAGTGCTCTTTTCTCAAAAGCGAGTGTGTTTTTTTGTAAGGCGAGCTAGCGTTTGTTTCCCAGTCCAAAATCGAGTTGAATCACATGCAGTTTCTGGTCCTACAAGCAAGGGATGTTTTCTGGTAAGGAAAGTCACTATTGTGCTCCCTTTGCCATAAACAGTGCAAATAGCACTCGCGTCTGTTCCCAGAAAGTACAGTGTATTGGACTGAAGAGGAGCTACTATTCTTGCAGTTTCCTAAGCAGAGTTGAACTAGATATGGCCCGTGTGTGTAGGAAGCACAGTTCTTTTGTTCTGAGCAAGCTCACTGTTCTGGCCCTATAGGAAACACAGAAGAGTAGAAGAGTGCTCTTTTTTCAGAAGCAGAGTGTGTTTCTTGTAAGGCGAGCTAGGGTTTGTTTCCCAGTCCTAAATGGAGTTGAATCACATGCAGTTTCTGGTCCTACGAGCAAGAGTTGTTTTCTGGTAAGGAAAGTCACTATTGTGCTACAATTGCCATACACAGTGCAAATAGCACTCGTGTCTGTTCCCTGCAAATACAGTGTATTGGACTGAAGAGGATCTACTGTTCTTGTCAGTTTCCTAAGCAGAGTCGAACTAGATATGGCCCTTGTGTGTAGGAAGCACAGTTCTTTTGTTCTGAGCAAGCTCACTGTTCGGACCCCATACGAAACACAGTAGAATAGAAGTGTGCTCTTTTCTGAAAAGCAGAGTGTGTTTCTTGTAAAGCGAGCTAGCGTTGGTTTCCCAGTCCTAAATGGAGTTGAATCACATGCAGTTTCTGGTCCTACGAGCAAGAGTTGTTTTCTGGTAAGAAGAGTCACTATTGTGCTCCCATTGTCATACACAGGGCAAATAGCACTGGCTTCTGTTCCCAGCATGTACAGTGTATTTGACTGAAGATGATCTACTGTTCTTGTCAGTTTCCTAAGCAGAGTTGAACTAGATATGGCCCGTGTGTGTAGGATGCACAGTTCTTTTGTTCTGATCAAGCTCACTGTTCGGACCCCATAGGAAACACAGTAGAATAGAAGAGTGCTCTTTTCTCAAAAGCAGAGTGTGTTTCTTGTAAGGTGAGCTAGCGTTTGTTTCCCAGTCCAAAATGGAGTTGAATCACATGCAGTTTCTGGTCCTACGAGCAAGGGATGTTTTCTGGTAAGGAAAGTCACTATTGTGCTCCCTTTGCCATAAACAGTGCAAATAGCACTCACATCTGTTCCCAGCAAGTACAGTGTATTGGACTGAAGAGGAGATACTGTTCTTGTCAGTTTCCTAAGCAGAGTTGAACTAGACATGGCCCGTGTGTGTAGGAAGCACAGTTCTTTTGTTCTGAGCAAGCTCACTGTTCTGGCTCTATAGGAAACACAGAAGAGTAGAAGAGAGCTCTTTCCTCAGAAGCAGAGTGTGTTTCTTGTAAGGCGAGCTAGCGTTTGTTTCCCAGTCCTAAATGGAGTTTAATCACATGCAGTTTCTGGTCCTACGAGCAAGAGTTGTTTTCTGGTAAGAAGAGTCACTATTGTGCTACCATTGCCATGCACAGTGTAAATAGCACTCGCGTCTGTTCCCAGCAAGTACAGTGTATTGGACAGAAGAGGAGCTACTGTGCTTGTCAGTTTCCTAAGCAGAGTTGAACTAGCTATGGCCCGTGTGTGTAGGAAGCACAGTTCTTTTGTTCTCAGCAAGCTCAATTTTAAGACCAAATAGTAAACCCAGTAGAGTAGAAGAGTGCTCTTTTCTCAAAAGCAGAGTGTGTTTCTTGTAAGGCTAGCTAGTGTTTGTTTCCCAGTTCTAAATGGAGTTGAATCACATGCAGTTTTTGGTCCTATGAGCAAGGGATGTTTTCTGGTAAGGAAAGTCACTATTGTGCTCCCTTTGCCATAAACAGTGCAAATAGCACTCAAGTCTGTTCCCAGCAAGTACTGTGTATTGGACTGAAGAGGAGCTACTGTTCTTGTCAGTTTCCTAAGCAGAGTTGAACGAGATATGGCCCGTGTGTGTAGGAACCACAGTTCTTTTGTTCTGAGCAAGCTCACTGTTCGGGTCCTTTAGGAAACACAGAAGAGTAGAAGAGTGCTCTTTTCTCAAAGGCAGAGTGTGTTTCTTGTAAGGTGAGCTAGCGTTTGTTTCCCAGTCCTAAATGGAGTTGAATTACATGCAGTTTCTTGTCCTATGAGCAAGAGTTGTTTTCTGGTAAGAAGAGTCACTATTGCGCTCCTATTGCCATACACAGTGCAAACAACACTCGCTACTGTTCTTTGCAAGTACAGTGTATTTGACAGAAGAGGAGCTACTGTTCTTGTCAGTTTCCTAAGCAGAGTTGAACTAGATATGGCCCTTGTGTGTAGGAATCACAGTTCTTTTGTTCTGAGCAAGCTCACTGTTCGGACCACATAGGAAACACAGTAGAGTAGAAGAGTGCTCTTTTCTCAAAAGCAGAGTGTGTTTCTTGTAAGGCGAGCTAGCTTTTGTTTCCCAGTCCTAAATGTAGTTGAATCACATGCAGTTTCTGGTCCTACAAGCAAGAGATGTTTTCTAGTAAGAAGAGTCACTATTTTGCTCCTATTGCCATACACTGGGCAAATAGGACTTGCGTCTGTTCCCAGGATGTACAGTGTATTGGACTGAAGAGGATCTACTGTTCTTGTCAGTTTCCTAAGCAGAGTTGAACTAGATATGGCCCGTTTGTGTAGGAAGCACAGTTCTTTTGTTCTGAGCAAGCTCACTGTTCTGGCCCTATAGGAAACACAGTAGAGTAGAAGAGTGCTCTTTTCTCAAAAGAAGAGTGTGTTTGTTTTAAGTCGAACTAGCATTTGTTTCCCAGTCCTAAATGGAGTTGAATCACATGCAGTTTCTGGTCCTACAAGCAAGAGATGTTTTCTGGTAAGGAAAGTCACTATTGTGCTCCAATTGCCATACACAGTGCAAATAGCACTCGTGTCTGTTCCCTGCAAGTACAGTGTATTGGACTGAAGAGGATCTACTGTTCTTGTCAGTTTCCAAAGCAGAGTTGAACTAGATATGGCCCGTGTGTGTAGGAAGCACAGTTCTTTTGTTCTGAGCAAGCTCACTGTTCGGACCTCATAGAAAACACAATAGAATAAAGAGTGCTCTTTTCTCAAAAGCAGAGTGTGTTTCTTGTAAAGCGAGCTAGCGTTTGTTTCCCAGTCCAAAATCGAGTTGAATCACATGCAGTTTCTGGTCCTACGAGCAAGGGATGTTTTCTGGTAAGGAAAGTCACTATTGTGCTCCCTTTGCCATAAACAGTGCAAATAGCACTCGCGTCTGTTCCCAGCAAGTACAGTGTATTGGACTGAAGAAGAGCTACTATTCTTGCAGTTTCCTAAGCAGAGTTGAACTAGATATGGCCCGTGTGTGTAGGAAGTACAGTTCTTTTGTTCTGAGCAAGCTCACTGTTCTGGCCCTATAGGAAACACAGAAGAGTAGAAGAGTGCTCTTTTTTCAGAAGCAGAGGGTGTTTCTTGTAAGGCGAGCTAGTGATTGTTTCCCAGTCCTAAATGGAGTTGAATCACATGCAGTTTCTGGTCCTACGAGCAAGAGTTGTTTTCTGGTAAGAAGAGTCACTATTGCGCTACCATTGCCATACACAGTGCAAATAGCACTCGCGTCTGTTCCCAGCAAGTACAGTGTATTGGACTGAAGAGGAGCTACTATTCTTGCAGTTTCCTAAGCAGAGTTGAACTAGATATGGCCAGTGTGTGTAGGAAGCACAGTTCTTTTGTTCTGAGCAAGCTCACTGTTCTGGCCCTATAGGAAACACAGAAGAGTAGAAGAGTGCTCTTTTTTCAGAAGCAGAGTGTGTTTCTTGTAACGCAAGCTAGTGTTTGTTTCCCAGTCCTAAATGGAGTTGAATCACATGCAGTTTCTGGTCCTACGAGCAAGAGTTGTTTTCTGGTAGGAAGAGTCACTATGTGCTACCATTGCCATACACAGTGCAAATAGCACTCGCGTCTGTTCCCAGCAAGTACAGTGAATTGGACAGAAAAGGAGCTACTGTTCTTGTCAGTTTCCTAAGCAGAGTTGAACTAGATATAGCCCATGTGTGTAGGAAGCACAGTTCTTTTGTTCTGAGCAAGCTCACTCTTTTGGCCCTATAGGAAACACAGTAGAGTAGAAGAGTGCTCTTTTCTCAGAAGCAGACTGTGTTTCTTGTAAGGTGAGCTAGCTTTTGTTTCCCAGTCCTAAATGGAGTTGAATCACATGCAGTTTCTGGTCCTATGAGCAAGAGTTGTTTTCTGGTAAGAAGATTCACTATTGTGCTCCCTTTGCCATACACAGGGCAAATAGCACTCGCGTCTGTTCCCAGCAAGTACAGTGTATTGGACTGAAGAGGATCTACCGTTCTTGTCAGTTTCCTAAGCAGAGTTGAACTAGATATGGCCCGTGTGTGTAGGAAGCAAAGTTCTTTTGTTCTGAGCAAGCTCACTGTTCGGACCCCATACGAAACACAGTAGAATAGAAGTGTGCTCTTTTCTGAAAAGCAGAGTGTGTTTCTTGTAAAGCGAGCTAGCGTTTGTTTCCCAGTCCTAAATGGAGTTGAATCACATGCAGTTTCTGGTCCTACGAGCAAGAGTTGTTTTCTGGTAAGAAGAGTCACTATTGTGCTCCCATTGTCATACACAGGGCAAATAGCACTGGCTTCTGTTCCCAGCATGTACAGTGTATTGGGCTGAAGATGATCTACTGTTCTTGTCAGTTTCCTAAGCAGAGTTGAACTAGATATGGCCCGTGTGTGTAGGAAGCACAGTTCTTTTGTTCTGATCAAGCTCACTGTTCGGACCCCATAGGAAACACAGTAGAATAGAAGAGTGCTCTTTTCTCAAAAGCAGAGTGTGTTTCTTGTAAGGCGAGCTAGCGTTTGTTTCCCAGTCCAAAATCGAGTTGAATCACATGCAATTTCTGGTCCTACGAGCAAGGGTTGGTTTTTGGTAAGGAAAGTCACTATTGTGCTCCCTTTGCCTTAAACAGTGCAAATAGCACTCACATCTGTTCCCAGCAAGTACAGTGTATTGGACTGAAGAGGAGATACTGTTCTTGTCAGTTTCCTAAGCAGAGTTGAACTAGACATGGCCCGTGTGTGTAGGAAGCACAGTTCTTTTGTTCTGAGCAAGCTCACTGTTCTGGCCCTATAGAAAACACAGAAGAGTAGAAGAGAGCTCTTTCCTCAGAAGCAGAGTGTGTTTCTTATAAGGCGAGCTAGCGTTTGTTTCCCAGTCCTAAATGGAGTTTAATCACATGCAGTTTCTGGTCCTACGAGCAAGAGTTGTTTTCTGGTAAGAAGAGTCACTATTGTGCTACCATTGCCATGCACAGTGCAAATAGCACTCGCATCTGTTCCCAGCAAGTACAGTGTATTGGACAGAAGAGGAGCTACTGTGCTTGTCAGTTTCCTAAGCAGAGTTGAACTAGCTATTGCCCGTGTGTGTAGGAAGCACAGTTCTTTTGTTCTCAGCAAGCTCAATTTTCGGACCAAATAGTAAACACAGTAGAGTAGAAGAGTGCTCTTTTCTCAAAAGCAGAGTGTGTTTCTTGTAAGGCTAGCTAGTGTTTGTTTCCTAGTTCTAAATGGAGTTGAATCACATGCAGTTTTTGGTCCTATGAGCAAGGGATGTTTTCTGGTAAGGAAAGTCACTATTGTGCTCCCAGTGCCATAAACAGTGCAAATAGCCCTCACGTCTGTTCCCAGCAAGTACTGTGTATTGGACTGAAGAGGAGCTACTGTTCTTGTCAGTTTCCTAAGCAGAGTTGAACGAGATATGGCCCGTGTGTGTAGGAACCACAGTTCTTTGTTCTGAGCAAGCTCACTGTTCTGGTCCTTTAGGAAACACAGAAGAGTAGAAGAGTGCTCTTTTCTCAAAAGCAGAGTGTGTTTCTTGTAAGGTGAGCTAGCGTTTTTTGCCCAGTCCTAAATGGAGTTGAATTACATGCAGTTTTTTGTCCTATGAGCAAGAGTTGTTTTCAGGTAAGAAGAGTCACTATTTCACTCCTATTGCCATACACAGTGCATACAACACTCGCTGCTGTTCTTTGCAAGTACAGTGTATTTGACAGAAGAGGAGCTACTGTTCTTGTCAGTTTCCTAAGCAGAGTTGAACTAGATATGGCCCTTGTGTGTAGGAATCACAGTTCTTTTGTTCTGAGCAAGCTCACTGTTCGGACCACATAGGAAACACAGTAGAGTAGAAGAGTGCTCTTTTCTCAAAAGCAGAGTGTGTTTCTTGTAAGGCGAGCTAGCTTTTGTTTCCCAGTCCTAAATGTAATTGAATCACATGCAATTTCTGGTCCTACAAGCAAGAGATGTTTTCTAGTAAGAAGAGTCACTATTTCGCTCCTATTGCTATACACTGGGCAAATAGGACTTGCGTCTGTTCCCATGATGTACAGTGTATTGGACTGAAGAGGATCTACTGTTCTTGTCAGTTTCCTAAGCAGAGTTGAACTAGATATGGCCCGTTTGTGTAGGAAGCACAGTTCTTTTGTTCTGAGCAAGCTCACTGTTCTGGCCCTATAGGAAACACAGTAGAGTAGAAGAGTGCTCTTTTCTCAAAAGAAGAGTGTGTTTGTTTTAAGTCGAACTAGCATTTGTTTCCCAGTCCTAAATGGAGTTGAATCACATGCAGTTTCTGGTGCTACGAGCAAGAGTTGTTTTCTGGTAAGGAAAGTCACTATTGTGCTCCAATTGCCATACACAGTGCAAATAGCACTCGTGTCTGTTCCCTGCAAGTACAGTGTATTGGACTGAAGAGGATCTACTGTTCTTGTCAGTTTCCTAAGCAGAGTTGAACTAGATATGGCCCGTGTGTGTAGGAAGCACAGTTCTTTTGTTCTGAGCAAGCTCACTGTTCGGACCTCATAGGAAACACAATAGAATAAAAGAGTGCTCTTTTCTCAAAAGCAGAGTGTGTTTCTTGTAAGGCAAGTTAGCGTTTGTTTCCCAGTCCAAAATCGAGTTGAATCACATGCAGTTTCTGGTCCTACGAGCAAGGGATGTTTTCTGGTAAGGAAAGTCACTATTGTGCTCCCTTTGCCATAAACAGTGCAAATAGCACTCGCGTCTGTTCCCAGCAATTACAGTGTATTGGACTGAAGAGGAGCTACTATTCTTGCAGTTTCCTAAGCAGAGTTGAACTAGATATGGCCTGTGTGTGTAGGAAGTACAGTTCTTTTGTTCTGAGCAAGCTCACTGTTCTGGCCCTATAGGAAACACAGAAGAGTAGAAGAGTGCTCTTTTTTCAGAAGCAGAGTGTGTTTCTTGTAAGGCGAGCTAGCGTTTGTTTCCCAGTTCTAAATGGAGTTGAATCACATGCAGTTTCTGGTCCTACGAGCAAGAGTTGTTTTCTGGTAAGAAGAGTCACTATATCGCTACCATTGCCATACACAGTGCAAATAGCACTCGCGTCTGTTCCCAGCAAGTACAGTGTATTGGACTGAAGAGGAGCTACTATTCTTGCAGTTTCCTAAGCAGAGTTGAACTAGATATGGCCAGTGTGTGTAGGAAGCACAGTTCTTTTGTTCTGAGCAAGCTCACTGTTCTGGCCCTATAGGAAACACAGAAGAGTAGAAGAGTGCTCTTTTTTCAGAAGCAGAGTGTGTTTCTTGTAAGGCAAGCTAGTGTTTGTTTCCCAGTCCTAAATGGAGTTGAATCACATGCAGTTTCTGGTCCTACAAGCAAGAGTTGTTTTCTGGTAAGAAGAGTCACTATGTGCTACCATTGCCATACACAGTGCAAATAGCACTCGCGTCTGTTCCCAGCAAGTACAGTGAATTGGACAGAAAAGGAGCTACTGTTCTTGTCAGTTTCCTAAGCAGAGTTGAACTAGATATAGCCCATGTGTGTAGGAAGCACAGTTCTTTTGTTCTGAGCAAGCTCACTCTTTTGGCCCTATAGGAAACACAGTAGAGTAGAAGAGTGCTCTTTTCTCAAAAGCAGACTGTGTTTCTTGTAAGGCGAGCTAGCTTTTGTTTCCCAGTCCTAAATGGAGTTGAATCACATGCAGTTTCTGGTCCTATGAGCAAGAGTTGTTTTCTGGTAAGAACATTCACTATTGTGCTCCCTTTGCCATACACAGGGCAAATAGCACTCGCGTCTGTTCCCAGCAAGTACAGTATATTGGACTGAAGAGGAGCTACCGTTCTTGTCAGTTTCCTAAGCAGAGTTGAACTAGATATGGCCCGTGTGTGTAGGAAGCACAGTTCTTTTGTTCTGAGCAAGCTCACTGTTCGGACCCCATACGAAACACAGTAGAATAGAAGTGTGCTCTTTTCTGAAAAGCAGAGTGTGTTTCTTGTAAAGCGAGCTAGCGTTGGTTTCCCAGTCCTAAATGGAGTTGAATCACATGCAGTTTCTGGTCCTACGAGCAAGAGTTGTTTTCTGGTAAGAAGAGTCACTATTGTGCTCCCATTGTCATACACAGGGCAAATAGCACTGGCTTCTGTTCCCAGCATGTACAGTGTATTTGACTGAAGATGATCTACTGTTCTTGTCAGTTTCCTAAGCAGAGTTGAACTAGATATGGCCCGTGTGTGTAGGATGCACAGTTCTTTTGTTCTGATCAAGCTCACTGTTCGGACCCCATAGGAAACACAGTAGAATAGAAGAGTGCTCTTTTCTCAAAAGCAGAGTGTGTTTCTTGTAAGGTGAGCTAGCGTTTGTTTCCCAGTCCAAAATGGAGTTGAATCACATGCAGTTTCTGGTCCTACGAGCAAGGGATGTTTTCTGGTAAGGAAAGTCACTATTGTGCTCCCTTTGCCATAAACAGTGCAAATAGCACTCACATCTGTTCCCAGCAAGTACAGTGTATTGGACTGAAGAGGAGATACTGTTCTTGTCAGTTTCCTAAGCAGAGTTGAACTAGACATGGCCCGTGTGTGTAGGAAGCACAGTTCTTTTGTTCTGAGCAAGCTCACTGTTCTGGCTCTATAGGAAACACAGAAGAGTAGAAGAGAGCTCTTTCCTCAGAAGCAGAGTGTGTTTCTTGTAAGGCGAGCTAGCGTTTGTTTCCCAGTCCTAAATGGAGTTTAATCACATGCAGTTTCTGGTCCTACGAGCAAGAGTTGTTTTCTGGTAAGAAGAGTCACTATTGTGCTACCATTGCCATGCACAGTGTAAATAGCAATCGCGTCTGTTCCCAGCAAGTACAGTGTATTGGACAGAAGAGGAGCTACTGTGCTTGTCAGTTTCCTAAGCAGAGTTGAACTAGCTATGGCCCGTGTGTGTAGGAAGCACAGTTCTTTTGTTCTCAGCAAGCTCAATTTTAAGACCAAATAGTAAACACAGAAGAGTAGAAGAGTGCTCTTTTCTCAAAAGCAGAGTGTGTTTCTTGTAAGGCTAGCTAGTGTTTGTTTCCCAGTTCTAAATGGAGTTGAATCACATGCAGTTTTTGGTCCTATGAGCAAGGGATGTTTTCTGGTAAGGAAAGTCACTATTGTGCTCCCTTTGCCATAAACAGTGCAAATAGCACTCAAGTCTGTTCCCAGCAAGTACTGTGTATTGGACTGAAGAGGAGCTACTGTTCTTGTCAGTTTCCTCAGCAGAGTTGAACGAGATATGGCCCGTGTGTGTAGGAACCACAGTTCTTTTGTTCTGAGCAAGCTCACTGTTCGGGTCCTTTAGGAAACACAGAAGAGTAGAAGAGTGCTCTTTTCTCAAAGGCAGAGTGTGTTTCTTGTAAGGTGAGCTAGCGTTTGTTTCCCAGTCCCAAATGGAGTTGAATTACATGCAGTTTCTTGTCCTATGAGCAAGAGTTGTTTTCTGGTAAGAAGAGTCACTCTTGCGCTCCTATTGCCATACACAGTGCAAACAACACTCGCTACTGTTCTTTGCAAGTACAGTGTATTTGACAGAAGAGGAGCTACTGTTCTTGTCAGTTTCCTAAGCAGAGTTGAACTAGATATGGCCCTTGTGTGTAGGAATCACAGTTCTTTTGTTCTGAGCAAGCTCACTGTTCGGACCACATAGGAAACACAGTAGAGTAGAAGAGTGCTCTTTTCTCAAAAGCAGAGTGTGTTTCTTGTAAGGCGAGCTAGCTTTTGTTTCCCAGTCCTAAATGTAGTTGAATCACATGCAGTTTCTGGTCCTACAAGCAAGAGATGTTTTCTAGTAAGAAGAGTCACTATTTTGCTCCTATTGCCATACACTGGGCAAATAGGACTTGCGTCTGTTCCCAGGATGTACAGTGTATTGGACTGAAGAGGATCTACTGTTCTTGTCAGTTTCCTAAGCAGAGTTGAACTAGATATGGCCCGTTTGTGTAGGAAGCACAGTTCTTTTGTTCTGAGCAAGCTCACTGTTCTGGCCCTATAGGAAACACAGTAGAGTAGAAGAGTGCTCTTTTCTCAAAAGAAGAGTGTGTTTGTTTTAAGTCGAACTAGCATTTGTTTCCCAGTCCTAAATGGAGTTGAATCACATGCAGTTTCTGGTGCTACGAGCAAGAGTTGTTTTCTGGTAAGGAAAGTCACTATTGTGCTCCAATTGCCATACACAGTGCAAATAGCACTCGTGTCTGTTCCCTGCAAGTACAGTGTATTGGACTGAAGAGGATCTACTGTTCTTGTCAGTTTCCAAAGCAGAGTTGAACTAGATATGGCCCGTGTGTGTAGGAAGCACAGTTCTTTTGTTCTGAGCAAGCTCACTGTTCGGACCTCATAGAAAACACAATAGAATAAAGAGTGCTCTTTTCTCAAAAGCAGAGTGTGTTTCTTGTAAAGCGAGCTAGCGTTTGTTTCCCAGTCCAAAATCGAGTTGAATCACATGCAGTTTCTGGTCCTACGAGCAAGGGATGTTTTCTGGTAAGGAAAGTCACTATTGTGCTCCCTTTGCCATAAACATTGCAAATAGCACTCGCGTCTGTTCCCAGCAATTACAGTGTATTGGACTGAAGAAGAGCTACTATTCTTGCAGTTTCCTAAGCAGAGTTGAACTAGATATGGCCCGTGTGTGTAGGAAGTACAGTTCTTTTGTTCTGAGCAAGCTCACTGTTCTGGCCCTATAGGAAACACAGAAGAGTAGAAGAGTGCTCTTTTTTCAGAAGCAGAGGGTGTTTCTTGTAAGGCGAGCTAGCGATTGTTTCCCAGTCCTAAATGGAGTTGAATCACATGCAGTTTCTGGTCCTACGAGCAAGAGTTGTTTTCTGGTAAGAAGAGTCACTATTGCGCTACCATTGCCATACACAGTGCAAATAGCACTCGCGTCTGTTCCCAGCAAGTACAGTGTATTGGACTGAAGAGGAGCTACTATTCTTGCAGTTTCCTAAGCAGAGTTGAACTAGATATGGCCAGTGTGTGTAGGAAGCACAGTTCTTTTGTTCTGAGCAAGCTCACTGTTCTGGCCCTATAGGAAACACAGTAGAGTAGAAGAGTGCTCTTTTCTCAAAAGCAGAGTGTGTTTCTTGTAAGGCTAGCTAGTGTTTGTTTCCTAGTTCTAAATGGAGTTGAATCACATGCAGTTTTTGGTCCTATGAGCAAGGGATGTTTTCTGGTAAGGAAAGTCACTATTGTGCTCCCTGTGCCATAAACAGTGCAAATAGCCCTCACGTCTGTTCCCAGCAAGTACTGTGTATTGGACTGAAGAGGAGCTACTGTTCTTGTCAGTTTCCTAAGCAGAGTTGAACGAGATATGGCCCGTGTGTGTAGGAACCACAGTTCTTTGTTCTGAGCAAGCTCACTGTTCTGGTCTTTTAGGAAACACAGAAGAGTAGAAGAGTGCTCTTTTCTCAAAAGCAGAGTGTGTTTCTTGTAAGGTGAGCTAGCGTTTTTTGCCCAGTCCTAAATGGAGTTGAATTACATGCAGTTTCTTGTCCTATGAGCAAGAGTTGTTTTCAGGTAAGAAGAGTCACTATTGCGCTCCTATTGCCATACACAGTGCATACAACACTCGCTGCTGTTCTTTGCAAGTACAGTGTATTTGACAGAAGAGGAGCTACTGTTCTTGTCAGTTTCCTAAGCAGAGTTGAACTAGATATGGCCCTTGTGTGTAGGAATCACAGTTCTTTTGTTCTGAGCAAGCTCACTGTTCGGACCACATAGGAAACACAGTAGAGTAGAAGAGTGCTCTTTTCTCAAAAGCAGAGTGTGTTTCTTGTAAGGCGAGCTAGCTTTTGTTTCCCAGTCCTAAATGTAATTGAATCACATGCAATTTCTGGTCCTACAAGCAAGAGATGTTTTCTAGTAAGAAGAGTCACTATTTCGCTCCTATTGCTATACACTGGGCAAATAGGACTTGCGTCTGTTCCCATGATGTACAGTGTATTGGACTGAAGAGGATCTACTGTTCTTGTCAGTTTCCTAAGCAGAGTTGAACTAGATATGGCCCGTTTGTGTAGGAAGCACAGTTCTTTTGTTCTGAGCAAGCTCACTGTTCTGGCCCTATAGGAAACACAGTAGAGTAGAAGAGTGCTCTTTTCTCAAAAGAAGAGTGTGTTTGTTTTAAGTCGAACTAGCATTTGTTTCCCAGTCCTAAATGGAGTTGAATCACATGCAGTTTCTGGTCCTACGAGCAAGAGTTGTTTTCTGGTAAGGAAAGTCACTATTGTGCTCCAATTGCCATACACAGTGCAAATAGCACTCGTGTCTGTTCCCTGCAAGTACAGTGTATTGGACTGAAGAGGATCTACTGTTCTTGTCAGTTTCCTAAGCAGAGTTGAACTAGATATGGCCTGTGTGTGTAGGAAGCACAGTTCTTTTGTTCTGAGCAAGCTCACTGTTCGGACCTCATAGGAAACACAATAGAATAAAAGAGTGCTCTTTTCTCAAAAGCAGAGTGTGTTTCTTGTAAGGCAAGTTAGCGTTTGTTTCCCAGTCCAAAATCGAGTTGAATCACATGCAGTTTCTGGTCCTACGAGCAAGGGATGTTTTCTGGTAAGGAAAGTCACTATTGTGCTCCCTTTGCCATAAACAGTGCAAATAGCACTCGCGTCTGTTCCCAGCAATTACAGTGTATTGGACTGAAGAGGAGCTACTATTCTTGCAGTTTCCTAAGCAGAGTTGAACTAGATATGGCCTGTGTGTGTAGGAAGTACAGTTCTTTTGTTCTGAGCAAGCTCACTGTTCTGGCCCTATAGGAAACACAGAAGAGTAGAAGAGTGCTCTTTTTTCAGAAGCAGAGTGTGTTTCTTGTAAGGCGAGCTAGCGTTTGTTTCCCAGTCCTAAATGGAGTTGAATCACATGCAGTTTCTGGTCCTACGAGCAAGAGTTGTTTTCTGATAAGAAGAGTCTCTATATCGCTACCATTGCCATACACAGTGCAAATAGCACTCGCGTCTGTTCCCAGCAAGTACAGTGTATTGGACTGAAGAGGAGCTACAATTCTTGCAGTTTCCTAAGCAGAGTTGAACTAGATATGGCCAGTGTGTGTAGGAAGCACAGTTCTTTTGTTCTGAGCAAGCTCACTGTTCTGGCCCTATAGGAAACACAGAAGAGTAGAAGAGTGCTCTTTTTTCAGAAGCAGAGTGTGTTTCTTGTAAGGCAAGCTAGTGTTTGTTTCCCAGTCCTAAATGGAGTTGAATCACATGCAGTTTCTGGTCCTACAAGCAAGAGTTGTTTTCTGGTAAGAAGAGTCACTATGTGCTACCATTGCCATACACAGTGCAAATAGCACTCGCGTCTGTTCCCAGCAAGTACAGTGAATTGGACAGAAAAGGAACTACTGTTCTTGTCAGTTTCCTAAGCAGAGTTGAACTAGATATAGCCCATGTGTGTAGGAAGCACAGTTCTTTTGTTCTGAGCAAGCTCACTCTTTTGGCCCTATAGGAAACACAGTAGAGTAGAAGAGTGCTCTTTTCTCAAAAGCAGACTGTGTTTCTTGTAAGGCGAGCTAGCTTTTGTTTCCCAGTCCTAAATGGAGTTGAATCACATGCAGTTTCTGGTCCTATGAGCAAGAGTTGTTTTCTGGTAAGAAGATTCACTATTGTGCTCCCTTTGCCATACACAGGGCAAATAGCACTCGCGTCTGTTCCCAGCAAGTACAGTGTATTGGACTGAAGAGGAGCTACCGTTCTTGTCAGTTTCCTAAGCAGAGTTGAACTAGATATGGCCCGTGTGTGTAGGAAGCACAGTTCTTTTGTTCTGAGCAAGCTCACTGTTCGGACCCCATACGAAACACAGTAGAATAGAAGTGTGCTCTTTTCTGAAAAGCAGAGTGTGTTTTTTGTAAAGCGAGCTAGCGTTGGTTTCCCAGTCCTAAATGGAGTTGAATCACATGCAGTTTCTGGTCCTACGAGCAAGAGTTGTTTTCTGGTAAGAAGAGTCACTATTGTGCTCCCATTGTCATACACAGGGCAAATAGCACTGGCTTCTGTTCCCAGCATGTACAGTGTATTTGACTGAAGATGATCTACTGTTCTTGTCAGTTTCCTAAGCAGAGTTGAACTAGATATGGCCCGTGTGTGTAGGAAGCACAGTTCTTTTGTTCTGATCAAGCTCACTGTTCGGACCCCATAGGAAACACAGTAGAATAGAAGAGTGCTCTTTTCTCAAAAGCAGAGTGTGTTTCTTGTAAGGTGAGCTAGCGTTTGTTTCCCAGTCCAAAATGGAGTTGAATCACATGCAGTTTCTGGTCCTACGAGCAAGGGATGTTTTCTGGTAAGGAAAGTCACTATTGTGCTCCCTTTGCCATAAACAGTGCAAATAGCACTCACATCTGTTCCCAGCAAGTACAGTGTATTGGACTGAAGAGGAGATACTGTTCTTGTCAGTTTCCTAAGCAGAGTTGAACTAGACATGGCCCGTGTGTGTAGGAAGCACAGTTCTTTTGTTCTGAGCAAGCTCACTGTTCTGGCTCTATAGGAAACACAGAAGAGTAGAAGAGAGCTCTTTCCTCAGAAGCAGAGTGTGTTTCTTGTAAGGCGAGCTAGCGTTTGTTTCCCAGTCCTAAATGGAGTTTAATCACATGCAGTTTCTGGTCCTACGAGCAAGAGTTGTTTTCTGGTAAGAAGAGTCACTATTGTGCTACCATTGCCATGCACAGTGTAAATAGCACTCGCGTCTGTTCCCAGCAAGTACAGTGTATTGGACAGAAGAGGAGCTACTGTGCTTGTCAGTTTCCTAAGCAGAGTTGAACTAGCTATGGCCCGTGTGTGTAGGAAGCACAGTTCTTTTGTTCTCAGCAAGCTCAATTTTAAGACCAAATAGTAAACACAGAAGAGTAGAAGAGTGCTCTTTTCTCAAAAGCAGAGTGTGTTTCTTGTAAGGCTAGCTAGTGTTTGTTTCCCAGTTCTAAATGGAGTTGAATCACATGCAGTTTTTGGTCCTATGAGCAAGGGATGTTTTCTGGTAAGGAAAGTCACTATTGTGCTCCCTTTGCCATAAACAGTGCAAATAGCACTCAAGTCTGTTCCCAGCAAGTACTGTGTATTGGACTGAAGAGGAGCTACTGTTCTTGTCAGTTTCCTCAGCAGAGTTGAACGAGATATGGCCCGTGTGTGTAGGAACCACAGTTCTTTTGTTCTGAGCAAGCTCACTGTTCGGGTCCTTTAGGAAACACAGAAGAGTAGAAGAGTGCTCTTTTCTCAAAGGCAGAGTGTGTTTCTTGTAAGGTGAGCTAGCGTTTGTTTCCCAGTCCTAAATGGAGTTGAATTACATGCAGTTTCTTGTCCTATGAGCAAGAGTTGTTTTCTGGTAAGAAGAGTCACTATTGCGCTCCTATTGCCATACACAGTGCAAACAACACTCGCTACTGTTCTTTGCAAGTACAGTGTATTTGACAGAAGAGGAGCTACTGTTCTTGTCAGTTTCCTAAGCAGAGTTGAACTAGATATGGCCCTTGTGTGTAGGAATCACAGTTCTTTTGTTCTGAGCAAGCTCACTGTTCGGACCACATAGGAAACACAGTAGAGTAGAAGAGTGCTCTTTTCTCAAAAGCAGAGTGTGTTTCTTGTAAGGCGAGCTAGCTTTTGTTTCCCAGTCCTAAATGTAGTTGAATCACATGCAGTTTCTGGTCCTACAAGCAAGAGATGTTTTCTAGTAAGAAGAGTCACTATTTTGCTCCTATTGCCATACACTGGGCAAATAGGACTTGCGTCTGTTCACAGGATGTACAGTGTATTGGACTGAAGAGGATCTACTGTTCTTGTCAGTTTCCTAAGCAGAGTTGAACTAGATATGGCCCGTTTGTGTAGGAAGCACAGTTCTTTTGTTCTGAGCAAGCTCACTGTTCTGGCCCTATAGGAAACACAGTAGAGTAGAAGAGTGCTCTTTTCTCAAAAGAAGAGTGTGTTTGTTTTAAGTCGAACTAGCATTTGTTTCCCAGTCCTAAATGGAGTTGAATCACATGCAGTTTCTGGTGCTACGAGCAAGAGTTGTTTTCTGGTAAGGAAAGTCACTATTGTGCTCCAATTGCCATACACAGTGCAAATAGCACTCGTGTCTGTTCCCTGCAAGTACAGTGTATTGGACTGAAGAGGATCTACTGTTCTTGTCAGTTTCCAAAGCAGAGTTGAACTAGATATGGCCCGTGTGTGTAGGAAGCACAGTTCTTTTGTTCTGAGCAAGCTCACTGTTCGGACCTCATAGAAAACACAATAGAATAAAAGAGTGCTCTTTTCTCAAAAGCAGAGTGTGTTTCTTGTAAAGCGAGCTAGCGTTTGTTTCCCAGTCCAAAATCGAGTTGAATCACATGCAGTTTCTGGTCCTACGAGCAAGGGATGTTTTCTGGTAAGGAAAGTCACTATTGTGCTCCCTTTGCCATAAACATTGCAAATAGCACTCGCGTCTGTTCCCAGCAATTACAGTGTATTGGACTGAAGAAGAGCTACTATTCTTGCAGTTTCCTAAGCAGAGTTGAACTAGATATGGCCCGTGTGTGTAGGAAGTACAGTTCTTTTGTTCTGAGCAAGCTCACTGTTCTGGCCCTATAGGAAACACAGAAGAGTAGAAGAGTGCTCTTTTTTCAGAAGCAGAGGGTGTTTCTTGTAACGCAAGCTAGTGTTTGTTTCCCAGTCCTAAATGGAGTTGAATCACATGCAGTTTCTGGTCCTATGAGCAAGAGTTGTTTTCTGGTAGGAAGAGTCACTATGTGCTACCATTGCCATACACAGTGCAAATAGCACTCGCGTCTGTTCCCAGCAAGTACAGTGAATTGGACAGAAAAGGAGCTACTGTTCTTGCCAGTTTCCTAAGCAGAGTTGAACTAGATATAGCCCATGTGTGTAGGAAGCACAGTTCTTTTGTTCTGAGCAAGCTCACTCTTTTGGCCCTATAGGAAACACATTAGAGTAGAAGAGTGCTCTTTTCTCAGAAGCAGACTCTGTTTCTTGTAAGGTGAGCTAGCTTTTGTTTCCCAGTCCTAAATGGAGTTGAATCACATGCAGTTTCTGGTCCTATGAGCAAGAGTTGTTTTCTGGTAAGAAGATTCACTATTGTGCTCCCTTTGCCATACACAGGGCAAATAGCACTCGCGTCTGTTCCCAGCAAGTACAGTGTATTGGACTGAAGAGGATCTACCGTTCTTGTCAGTTTCCTAAGCAGAGTTGAACTAGATATGGCCCGTGTGTGTAGGAAGCAAAGTTCTTTTGTTCTGAGCAAGCTCACTGGTCGGACCCCATACGAA
The DNA here is from genome assembly GCF_949786415.1 of Peromyscus eremicus. NCBI lineage: Eukaryota > Metazoa > Chordata > Mammalia > Rodentia > Cricetidae > Peromyscus > Peromyscus eremicus. The sequence continues at coordinate 98,825 of NW_026735306.1, read as the reverse complement.
ACACAGTAGAATAGAAGTGTGCTCTTTTCTGAAAAGCAGAGTGTGTTTCTTGTAAAGCGAGCTAGCGTTTGTTTCCCAGTCCTAAATGGAGTTGAATCACATGCAGTTTCTGGTCCTACGAGCAAGAGTTGTTTTCTGGTAAGAAGAGTCACTATTGTGCTCCCATTGTCATACACAGGGCAAATAGCACTGGCTTCTGTTCCCAGCATGTACAGTGTATTGGGCTGAAGATGATCTACTGTTCTTGTCAGTTTCCTAAGCAGAGTTGAACTAGATATGGCCCGTGTGTGTAGGAAGCACAGTTCTTTTGTTCTGATCAAGCTCACTGTTCGGACCCCATAGGAAACACAGTAGAATAGAAGAGTGCTCTTTTCTCAAAAGCAGAGTGTGTTTCTTGTAAGGCGAGCTAGCGTTTGTTTCCCAGTCCAAAATCGAGTTGAATCACATGCAGTTTCTGGTCCTACGAGCAAGGGTTGTTTTTTGGTAAGGAAAGTCACTATTGTGCTCCCTTTGCCTTAAACAGTGCAAATAGCACTCACATCTGTTCCCAGCAAGTACAGTGTATTGGACTGAAGAGGAGATACTGTTCTTGTCAGTTTCCTAAGCAGAGTTGAACTAGACATGGCCCGTGTGTGTAGGAAGCACAGTTCTTTTGTTCTGAGCAAGCTCACTGTTCTGGCCCTATAGAAAACACAGAAGAGTAGAAGAGAGCTCTTTCCTCAGAAGCAGAGTGTGTTTCTTGTAAGGCGAGCTAGCGTTTGTTTCCCAGTCCTAAATGGAGTTTAATCACATGCAGTTTCTGGTCCTACGAGCAAGAGTTGTTTTCTGGTAAGAAGAGTCACTATTGTGCTACCATTGCCATGCACAGTGCAAATAGCACTCGCATCTGTTCCCAGCAAGTACAGTGTATTGGACAGAAGAGGAGCTACTGTGCTTGTCAGTTTCCTAAGCAGAGTTGAACTAGCTATTGCCCGTGTGTGTAGGAAGCACAGTTCTTTTGTTCTCAGCAAGCTCAATTTTCGGACCAAATAGTAAACACAGTAGAGTAGAAGAGTGCTCTTTTCTCAAAAGCAGAGTGTGTTTCTTGTAAGGCTAGCTAGTGTTTGTTTCCCAGTTCTAAATGGAGTTGAATCACATGCAGTTTTTGGTCCTATGAGCAAGGGATGTTTTCTGGTAAGGAAAGTCACTATTGTGCTCCCTGTGCCATAAACAGTGCAAATAGCCCTCATGTCTGTTCCCAGCAAGTACTGTGTATTGGACTGAAGAGGAGCTACTGTTCTTGTCAGTTTCCTAAGCAGAGTTGAACGAGATATGGCCCGTGTGTGTAGGAACCACAGTTCTTTGTTCTGAGCAATCTCACTCTTCTGGTCCTTTAGGAAACACAGAAGAGTAGAAGAGTGCTCTTTTCTCAAAAGCAGAGTGTGTTTCTTGTAAGGTGAGCTAGCGTTTTTTTCCCAGTCCTAAATGGAGTTGAATTACATGCAGTTTCTTGTCCTATGAGCAAGAGTTGTTTTCAGGTAAGAAGAGTCACTATTGCGCTCCTATTGCCATACACAGTGCATACAACACTCGCTGCTGTTCTTTGCAAGTACAGTGTATTTGACAGAAGAGGAGCTACTGTTCTTGTCAGTTTCCTAAGCAGAGTTGAACTAGATATGGCCCTTGTGTGTAGGAATCACAGTTCTTTTGTTCTGAGCAAGCTCACTGTTCGGACCACATAGGAAACACAGTAGAGTAGAAGAGTGCTCTTTTCTCAAAAGCAGAGTGTGTTTCTTGTAAGGCGAGCTAGCTTTTGTTTCCCAGTCCTAAATGTAATTGAATCACATGCAATTTCTGGTCCTACAAGCAAGAGATGTTTTCTAGTAAGAAGAGTCACTATTTCGCTCCTATTGCTATACACTGGGCAAATAGGACTTGCGTCTGTTCCCATGATGTACAGTGTATTGGACTGAAGAGGATCTCCTGTTCTTGTCAGTTTCCTAAGCAGAGTTGAACTAGATATGGCCCGTTTGTGTAGGAAGCACAGTTCTTTTGTTCTGAGCAAGCTCACTGTTCTGGCCCTATAGGAAACACAGTAGAGTAGAAGAGTGCTCTTTTCTCAAAAGAAGAGTGTGTTTGTTTTAAGTCGAACTAGCATTTGTTTCCCAGTCCTAAATGGAGTTGAATCACATGCAGTTTCTGGTGCTACGAGCAAGAGTTGTTTTCTGGTAAGGAAAGTCACTATTGTGCTCCAATTGCCATACACAGTGCAAATAGCACTCGTGTCTGTTCCCTGCAAGTACAGTGTATTGGACTGAAGAGGATCTACTGTTCTTGTCAGTTTCCTAAGCAGGGTTGAACTAGATATGGCCCGTGTGTGTAGGAAGCACAGTTCTTTTGTTCTGAGCAAGCTCACTGTTCGGACCTCATAGGAAACACAATAGAATAAAAGAGTGCTCTTTTCTCAAAAGCAGAGTGTGTTTCTTGTAAGGCGAGCTAGCTTTTGTTTCCCAGTCCTAAATGTAGTTGAATCACATGCAGTTTCTGGTCATACAAGCAAGAGATGTTTTCTAGTAAGAAGAGTCACTATTTCGCTCCCATTGCCATACACTGGGCAAATAGAACTCGCGTCTGTTCCCAGGATGTACAGTGTATTGAACTGAAGAGGATCTACTGTTCTTGTCAGTTTCCTAAGCAAAGTTGAACTAGATATGGCCCGTGTGTGTAGGAAGTACACTTCTTTTGTTGTGAGCAAGCTCACTCTTCTGGCCCTATAGGAAACTCAGTAGAGTAGAAGAGTGCTCTTTTCTCAAAAGCAGAATGTGTTTCTTGTAAGGCGAGCTAGTGTTTGTTTCCCAGTCCTAAATGTAGTTGAATCACATGCAGTTTCTGGTCCTATGAGCAAGAGTTGTTCTATGGTAAAAAGAGTCACTATTGCGCTCCCATTGACATACACAGGGCAAATAGCACTGGCGTCTGTTCCCAGCATGTAAAGTGTATTGGACTGAAGAAGATCTACAGTTCTTGTCAGTTTCCTAAGCAGAGTTGAACTAGACATGGCCCGTGTGTGTAGGAAGCACAGTTCTTTTGTTCTGAGCAAGCTCACTGTTCTGGCTCTATAGGAAACACAGAAGAGTAGAAGAGAGCTCTTTCCTCAGAAGCAGAGTGTGTTTCTTGTAAGGCGAGCTAGCGTTTGTTTCCCAGTCCTAAATGGAGTTTAATCACATGCAGTTTCTGGTCCTACGAGCAAGAGTTGTTTTCTGGTAAGAAGAGTCACTATTGTGCTACCATTGCCATGCACAGTGTAAATAGCACTCGCGTCTGTTCCCAGCAAGTACAGTGTATTGGACAGAAGAGGAGCTACTGTGCTTGTCAGTTTCCTAAGCAGAGTTGAACTAGCTATGGCCCGTGTGTGTAGGAAGCACAGTTCTTTTGTTCTCAGCAAGCTCAATTTTAAGACCAAATAGTAAACACAGAAGAGTAGAAGAGTGCTCTTTTCTCAAAAGCAGAGTGTGTTTCTTGTAAGGCTAGCTAGTGTTTGTTTCCCAGTTCTAAATGGAGTTGAATCACATGCAGTTTTTGGTCCTATGAGCAAGGGATGTTTTCTGGTAAGGAAAGTCACTATTGTGCTCCCTTTGCCATAAACAGTGCAAATAGCACTCAAGTCTGTTCCCAGCAAGTACTGTGTATTGGACTGAAGAGGAGCTACTGTTCTTGTCAGTTTCCTCAGCAGAGTTGAACGAGATATGGCCCGTGTGTGTAGGAACCACAGTTCTTTTGTTCTGAGCAAGCTCACTGTTCGGGTCCTTTAGGAAACACAGAAGAGTAGAAGAGTGCTCTTTTCTCAAAGGCAGAGTGTGTTTCTTGTAAGGTGAGCTAGCGTTTGTTTCCCAGTCCTAAATGGAGTTGAATTACATGCAGTTTCTTGTCCTATGAGCAAGAGTTGTTTTCTGGTAAGAAGAGTCACTATTGCGCTCCTATTGCCATACACAGTGCAAACAACACTCGCTACTGTTCTTTGCAAGTACAGTGTATTTGACAGAAGAGGAGCTACTGTTCTTGTCAGTTTCCTAAGCAGAGTTGAACTAGATATGGCCCTTGTGTGTAGGAATCACAGTTCTTTTGTTCTGAGCAAGCTCACTGTTCGGACCACATAGGAAACACAGTAGAGTAGAAGAGTGCTCTTTTCTCAAAAGCAGAGTGTGTTTCTTTTAAGGCGAGCTAGCTTTTGTTTCCCAGTCCTAAATGTAGTTGAATCACATGCAGTTTCTGGTCCTACAAGCAAGAGATGTTTTCTAGTAAGAAGAGTCACTATTTTGCTCCTATTGCCATACACTGGGCAAATAGGACTTGCGTCTGTTCCCAGGATGTACAGTGTATTGGACTGAAGAGGATCTCCTGTTCTTGTCAGTTTCCTAAGCAGAGTTGAACTAGATATGGCCCGTTTGTGTAGGAAGCACAGTTCTTTTGTTCTGAGCAAGCTCACTGTTCTGGCCCTATAGGAAACACAGTAGAGTAGAAGAGTGCTCTTTTCTCAAAAGAAGAGTGTGTTTGTTTTAAGTCGAACTAGCATTTGTTTCCCAGTCCTAAATGGAGTTGAATCACATGCAGTTTCTGGTGCTACGAGCAAGAGTTGTTTTCTGGTAAGGAAAGTCACTATTGTGCTCCAATTGCCATACACAGTGCAAATAGCACTCGTGTCTGTTCCCTGCAAGTACAGTGTATTGGACTGAAGAGGATCTACTGTTCTTGTCAGTTTCCAAAGCAGAGTTGAACTAGATATGGCCCGTGTGTGTAGGAAGCACAGTTCTTTTGTTCTGAGCAAGCTCACTGTTCGGACCTCATAGAAAACACAATAGAATAAAAGAGTGCTCTTTTCTCAAAAGCAGAGTGTGTTTCTTGTAAAGCGAGCTAGCGTTTGTTTCCCAGTCCAAAATCGAGTTGAATCACATGCAGTTTCTGGTCCTACGAGCAAGGGATGTTTTCTGGTAAGGAAAGTCACTATTGTGCTCCCTTTGCCATAAACATTGCAAATAGCACTCGCGTCTGTTCCCAGCAATTACAGTGTATTGGACTGAAGAAGAGCTACTATTCTTGCAGTTTCCTAAGCAGACTTGAACTAGATATGGCCCGTGTGTGTAGGAAGTACAGTTCTTTTGTTCTGAGCAAGCTCACTGTTCTGGCCCTATAGGAAACACAGAAGAGTAGAAGTGTGCTCTTTTTTCAGAAGCAGAGGGTGTTTCTTGTAACGCAAGCTAGTGTTTGTTTCCCAGTCCTAAATGGAGTTGAATCACATGCAGTTTCTGGTCCTACGAGCAAGAGTTGTTTTCTGGTAGGAAGAGTCACTATGTGCTACCATTGCCATACACAGTGCAAATAGCACTCGCGTCTGTTCCCAGCAAGTACAGTGAATTGGACAGAAAAGGAGCTACTGTTCTTGCCAGTTTCCTAAGCAGAGTTGAACTAGATATAGCCCATGTGTGTAGGAAGCACAGTTCTTTTGTTCTGAGCAAGCTCACTCTTTTGGCCCTATAGGAAACACAGTAGAGTAGAAGAGTGCTCTTTTCTCAAAAGCAGACTCTGTTTCTTGTAAGGTGAGCTAGCTTTTGTTTCCCAGTCCTAAATGGAGTTGAATCACATGCAGTTTCTGGTCCTATGAGCAAGAGTTGTTTTCTGGTAAGAAGATTCACTATTGTGCTCCCTTTGCCATACACAGGGCAAATAGCACTCGCGTCTGTTCCCAGCAAGTACAGTGTATTGGACTGAAGAGGATCTACCGTTCTTGTCAGTTTCCTAAGCAGAGTTGAACTAGATATGGCCCGTGTGTGTAGGAAGCAAAGTTCTTTTGTTCTGAGCAAGCTCACTGTTCGGACCCCATACGAAACACAGTAGAATAGATGTGTGCTCTTTTCTGAAAAGCAGAGTGTGTTTCTTGTAAAGCGAGCTAGCGTTTGTTTCCCAGTCCTAAATGGAGTTGAATCACATGCAGTTTCTGGTCCTACGAGCAAGAGTTGTTTTCTGGTAAGAAGAGTCACTATTGTGCTCCCATTGTCATACACAGGGCAAATAGCACTGGCTTCTGTTCCCAGCATGTACAGTGTATTGGGCTGAAGATGATCTACTGTTCTTGTCAGTTTCCTAAGCAGAGTTGAACTAGATACGGCCCGTGTGTGTAGGAAGCACAGTTCTTTTGTTCTGATCAAGCTCACTGTTCGGACCCCATAGGAAACACAGTAGAATAGAAGAGTGCTCTTTTCTCAAAAGCAGAGTGTGTTTCTTGTAAGGCGAGCTAGCGTTTGTTTCCCAGTCCAAAATCGAGTTGAATCACATGCAGTTTCTGGTCCTACGAGCAAGGGTTGTTTTTTGGTAAGGAAAGTCACTATTGTGCTCCCTTTGCCTTAAACAGTGCAAATAGCACTCACATCTGTTCCCAGCAAGTACAGTGTATTGGACTGAAGAGGAGATACTGTTCTTGTCAGTTTCCTAAGCAGAGTTGAACTAGACATGGCCCGTGTGTGTAGGAAGCACAGTTCTTTTGTTCTGAGCAAGCTCACTGTTCTGGCCCTATAGAAAACACAGAAGAGTAGAAGAGAGCTCTTTCCTCAGAAGCAGAGTGTGTTTCTTGTAAGGCGAGCTAGCGTTTGTTTCCCAGTCCTAAATGGAGTTTAATCACATGCAGTTTCTGGTCCTACGAGCAAGAGTTGTTTTCTGGTAAGAAGAGTCACTATTGTGCTACCATTGCCATGCACAGTGCAAATAGCACTCGCATCTGTTCCCAGCAAGTACAGTGTATTGGACAGAAGAGGAGCTACTGTGCTTGTCAGTTTCCTAAGCAGAGTTGAACTAGCTATTGCCCGTGTGTGTAGGAAGCACAGTTCTTTTGTTCTCAGCAAGCTCAATTTTCGGACCAAATAGTAAACACAGTAGAGTAGAAGAGTGCTCTTTTCTCAAAAGCAGAGTGTGTTTCTTGTAAGGCTAGCTAGTGTTTGTTTCCCAGTTCTAAATGGAGTTGAATCACATGCAGTTTTTGGTCCTATGAGCAAGGGATATTTTCTGGTAAGGAAAGTCACTATTGTGCTCCCTGTGCCATAAACAGTGCAAATAGCCCTCACGTCTGTTCCCAGCAAGTACTGTGTATTGGACTGAAGAGGAGCTACTGTTCTTGTCAGTTTCCTAAGCAGAGTTGAACGAGATATGGCCCGTGTGTGTAGGAACCACAGTTCTTTTGTTCTGAGCAATCTCACTCTTCTGGTCCTTTAGGAAACACAGAAGAGTAGAAGAGTGCTCTTTTCTCAAAAGCAGAGTGTGTTTCTTGTAAGGTGAGCTAGCGTTTTTTTCCCAGTCCTAAATGGAGTTGAATTACATGCAGTTTCTTGTCCTATGAGCAAGAGTTGTTTTCAGGTAAGAAGAGTCACTATTGCGCTCCTATTGCCATACACAGTGCATACAACACTCGCTGCTGTTCTTTGCAAGTACAGTGTATTTGACAGAAGAGGAGCTACTGTTCTTGTCAGTTTCCTAAGCAGAGTTGAACTAGATATGGCCCTTGTGTGTAGGAATCACAGTTCTTTTGTTCTGAGCAAGCTCACTGTTCGGACCACATAGGAAACACAGTAGAGTAGAAGAGTGCTCTTTTCTCAAAAGCAGAGTGTGTTTCTTGTAAGGCGAGCTAGCTTTTGTTTCCCAGTCCTAAATGTAATTGAATCACATGCAATTTCTGGTCCTACAAGCAAGAGATGTTTTCTAGTAAGAAGAGTCACTATTTCGCTCCTATTGCTATACACTGGGCTAATAGGACTTGCGTCTGTTCCCATGATGTACAGTGTATTGGACTGAAGAGGATCTCCTGTTCTTGTCAGTTTCCTAAGCAGAGTTGAACTAGATATGGCCCGTTTGTGTAGGAAGCACAGTTCTTTTGTTCTGAGCAAGCTCACTGTTCTGGCCCTATAGGAAACACAGTAGAGTAGAAGAGTGCTCTTTTCTCAAAAGAAGAGTGTGTTTGTTTTAAGTCGAACTAGCATTTGTTTCCCAGTCCTAAATGGAGTTGAATCACATGCAGTTTCTGGTGCTACGAGCAAGAGTTGTTTTCTGGTAAGGAAAGTCACTATTGTGCTCCAATTGCCATACACAGTGCAAATAGCACTCGTGTCTGTTCCCTGCAAGTACAGTGTATTGGACTGAAGAGGATCTACTGTTCTTGTCAGTTTCCTAAGCAGAGTTGAACTAGATATGGCCCGTGTGTGTAGGAAGCACAGTTCTTTTGTTCTGAGCAAGCTCACTGTTCGGACCTCATAGGAAACACAATAGAATAAAAGAGTGCTCTTTTCTCAAAAGCAGAGTGTGTTTCTTGTAAGGCGAGCTAGCTTTTGTTTCCCAGTCCTAAATGTAGTTGAATCACATGCAGTTTCTGGTCATACAAGCAAGAGATGTTTTCTAGTAAGAAGAGTCACTATTTCGCTCCCATTGCCATACACTGGGCAAATAGAACTCGCGTCTGTTCCCAGGATGTACAGTGTATTGAACTGAAGAGGATCTACTGTTCTTGTCAGTTTCCTAAGCAAAGTTGAACTAGATATGGCCCGTGTGTGTAGGAAGTACACTTCTTTTGTTGTGAGCAAGCTCACTCTTCTGGCCCTATAGGAAACTCAGTAGAGTAGAAGAGTGCTCTTTTCTCAAAAGCAGAATGTGTTTCTTGTAAGGCGAGCTAGTGTTTGTTTCCCAGTCCTAAATGTAGTTGAATCACATGCAGTTTCTGGTCCTATGAGCAAGAGTTGTTCTATGGTAAAAAGAGTCACTATTGCGCTCCCATTGACATACACAGGGCAAATAGCACTGGCGTCTGTTCCCAGCATGTAAAGTGTATTGGACTGAAGAGGATCTACAGTTCTTGTCAGTTTCCTAAGCAGAGATGAACTAGATATGGCCCGTGTGTGTAGTAAGCACAGTTCTTTTGTTCTGAGCAAGCTCACTCTTCTGGCCTATAGGAAACACAGTAGAGTAGAAGAGTGCTCTTTTCTCAAAAGCAGAGTGTGTTTCTTGTAAGGCCAGATTGCGTTTGTTTCCCAGTCCTAAATGGAGTTGAATCCCATGCAGTTTCTGGTCCTACAAGTAAGAGTTGTTTTCTGGAAAGGAAAGTCACTATTGTGTTCCCTTTGCCATACATAGTGCATATAGCACTCGCGTCTGTTCCCAGCAATTACAGTGTATTTGACTGAAGAGGAGCTACTGCTCTTGTCAGTTTCCTAAGCAGAGTTGAACTAGATATAAACCGTGTGTGTAGGAAGCACAGTTCTTTTGTTCTGAGCAAGCTCACTGTTCAGACCCCATGGGAAACACAGTAGAATAGAAGAGTGCTCTTTTCTCAAAAGCAGAGTGTGTTTCTTGTAAGGCGAGCCTGCGTTTGTTTCCCAGTCCTAAATGGAGTTGAATCACATGCAGTTTCTGGTCCTACGAGCAAGTGTTGTTTTCTGGTAAGAAGAGTCACTATTGCGCTCCCATTGCCATACACAGGGCAAATAGCACTGGCGTCTGTTCCCAGCATGTACAGTGTATGTGACAGAAGAGGAGCTACAGTTCTTGTCAGTTTCCTAAGGAGAGTTGAACTAGATATGGCCCGTGTGTGTGAAGCACAGATCTTTTGTTCTGAGCAAGCTCACTTTTCGGACACCATAGTAAACACAGTAGAGTAGAAGAGTGCTCTTTTCTCAATAGCAGAGTGTGTTTCTGGTAAGGCTAGCTAGTGTTTGTTTCCCAGTCAGAAACGGAGTTGAATCCCATGCAGTTTCTGGTCCTACGAGCAAGAGTTGTTTTCTGGTAAGAAGAGTCACTATTTCGCTCCCATTGCCATGCACAGGGCAAATAGCACTTGCGTCTGCTCCCAGCAAGTACAGTATATAGGACTGAAGAGGAGCTACTGTTCTTGTCAGTTTCCTAAGCACAGTTGAACTAGATATAGCCCGTATGTGTACAAAGAACAGTTCTTTTGTTCTGAGCAAGGTCACTGTTCTGGCCCTGTAGGAAACACAGTAGAGTAGAAGAGTGCTCTTTTCTCAGAAGCAGAGTTTGTTTCTTATAAGGAGAGCTAGCGATTGTTTCCCAGTCCTAAATGGAGTTGAATCACATGCAGTTTCTGGTCCTACGAGCAAGAGTTGTTTTCTGGTAAGAAGAGTCACTATTGTGGTACCATTGCCGTACTCAGTGCAAATAGCACTCGTGTCTGTTCCCAGCAAGTACAGTGTATTGGACAGAAGAGGAGCTACTGCTCTTGTCAGTTTCCTAAGCAGAGTTGAACTAGATATGGACCGTGTGTGTGAAGGACAGTTCTTTTCTTCTGAGCAAGCTCACTGTTTTGGCCCTATAGGAAACACAGTAGAGTAGAAGAGTGCTCTTTTCTCAAAAGCAGAGTGTGTTTCTTGTAAGGCGAGCTAGCGTTTGTTTCCCAGTCCTAAATGGAGTTGAATCACATGCAGTTTCTAGTCCTACGAGCAAGAGTTGTTTTCTGGAAAGGAAAGTCACTATTGTGCTCCCTTTGCCATACACAGTGGAAATAGCACTCGCTTCTGTTCCCAGCAAGTACAGTGTATTGGACCGAAGAGGATCTACTGCTCTTGTCAGTTTCCTATGCAGAGTTGAACTAGATATGACCCGTGTGTGTAGGAAGCACAGTTCTTTTGTTCTGAGCAAGCTCACTGTTCGGACCCCATAGGAAACACAGTAGAGTAGACGAGTGCTATTTTCTCAAAAGCAGAGTGTGTTTCTTGTAAGGTTAGCTGGTGTTTGTTTCCCAGTCAGAAACAGATTTGAATCTCATGCCGTTTCTGGTCCTATGAGCAAGAGTTGTTTTCTGGTAAGAGGAGTCACTATTTTGTTCCCATTGCCATACACAGTGCAAATAGGACTCGCGTCTGTGATATGCAAGTACAGTGTATTGGACTGAAGAGGAGCTACTGTTCTTGTCAGTTTCCAAAGCAGAGTTGAACTAGATATGGCCCGTGTGTGTAGGAAGCACAGTTCTTTTGTTCTGAGCAAGCTCACTGTTCGGACTCCATAGGAAAAACAGTAGAATAGAAGAGTGCTCTTTACTCAAAAGCAGAGTGTGTTTCTTGTAAGGCGAGCTAGTGTTTGTTTCCCAGTCCTAAATGGAGTTGAATCACATGCAGTTACTTGTCCTACGATCAAGAGTTGTTTTCTGGTAAGAAGAGTCACGATAGCCCTCCCATTGTCATACACAGGGCAAATAGCACTCGCGTCTGTTCCCAGCATGTACAGTGTATTGGACTGAAGATGATCTACTGTTCTTGTCAGTTTCCTAAGCAGAGTTGAACTAGATATGGCCCGTGTGTTTAGGAAGCACAGTTCTTTTGTTCTGAGCAAGCTCACTGTTCGGACCCCATAGGAAACACAGTAGAATAGAAGAGTGCTCTTTTCTCAAAATCAGAGTGTGTTTCTTGTAAGGCGATCTAGCGTTTGTTTCCCAGTCCAAAATGGAGTTGAATCACATGCAGTTTCTGGTCCTACGAGCAAGGGATGTTTTCTGGTAATGATAGTCACTATTGTGCTCCCTTTGCCATAAACAGTGCAAATAGCTCTCACGTCTTTTCCCAGCAAGTACAGTGTATTGGACTGAAGAGGAGCTAGTGTTCTTGTCAGTTTCCTAAGCAGAGTTTTAACTAGATATGGCCCGTGTGTGCAGGAAGCACAGTTCTTTTGTTCTGAGCAAGCTCACTGTTCTGGCCCTATAGGAAACACAGAAGAGTAGAAGAGTGCTCTTTTCTCAAAAGCAGAGTGTGTTTCTTGTAAGGCGAGCTAGCGTTTGTTTCCCAGTCCAAAATGGAGTTGAATCACATGCAGTTTCTGGTCCTACGAGCAAGGGAAATTTTCTGGTAAGTTAAGTCACTATTGTGCTTCCTTTGCGCTAAACAGTGCAAATAGCACTCGCGTGTCTTCCCAGCAAGGACAGTGTATTGGACTGAAGAGGACCTACTGTTCTTGTCAGTATCCTAAGCAGAGTTGAACTACATATGGCCCGTGTGTGTAGGAAGCACAGTTCTTTTGTTCTGAGCAAGCTCACTGTTCGGACCCCATAGGAAACACAGTAGAATAGAAGAGTGCTTTTTTCTCAAAAGCAGATTGTGTTTCTTGTAAGGCTAGCTAGTGTATGTTTCCCAGTCAGAAACAGATTTGAATCTCATGAGTTTCTGGTCCTACGAGCAAGAGTTGTTTTCTGGTAAAAGGAATCAGTATTTTGCTCCCATTGCCATACACAGTGCAAATAGGACTCGCTTCTGTTCCCAGCATGTACAGTGTATTGCACTGAAGAGGATCTACTGTTCTTGACAGTTACCTAAGCAGAGTTGAACTAGATATGGCCCGTGTGTGTAGGAAGCACAGTTCATTTGTTCTGAGCAAGCTCACTGTTCAGACCCCATAGGAAACACAGTAGAATAGAAGAGTGCTCTTTTCTCAAAACCAGAGTGTGTTTCTTGTAAGGCGAGCTAGCGTTTGTTTCCCAGTCCAAAATGGAGTTGAATCACATGCAGTTTCTGGTCCTACGAGCAAGGGATGTTTTCAGGTAAGGAAAGTCACTATTGTGCTCCCTTTGCCATAAACAGTGCAAATAGCACTCATGTCTGTTCCCAGCAAGTACAGTGTATTGGACTGAAGAGGAGCTACTGTTCTTGTCAGTTTCCTAAGCAGAGTTGAACTACATATGGCCCGTGTGTGTAGGAAGCACAGTTCTTTTGTTCTTAGCAAGCTCACTGTTCTGGCCCTATAGACAAAACAGAAGAGTAGAAGAGTGCTCTTTTCTCAGAAGCAGAGTTTGTTTCTTGTAAGGCGAGCTAGCGTTTGTTTCCCAGTCCTAAATGTAGTTGAATTTCATGCAGTTTCTTGTCCTATGAGCAAGAGTTGATTTGTGGTAACAATAGTCCCTATTGCGCTCCTATTGCCATACACAGTGCAAACAACACTTGCTACTGTTCTTTGCAAGTACAGTGTATTGGACAGAAGAGAAGCTACTGTTCTTGTCCGTTTCCTAAGCAGAGTTGAACTAGATATGGCCCGTGTGTGTAGGAAGCACAGTTCTTTTGTTCTGAGCAAGCTCACTGTTTTGGCCCTATAGGAAACAAAGTATAGTAGAAGAGTGCTCTTTTCTCAAAAGCAGAGTGTGTTTTTTGTAAGGCGAGCTTGTGTTTGTTTCCCAGTCCTAAATGGAGTTGAATCACATGCAGTTTCTAGTCCTACGAGCAAGAGTTGTTTTCTGGAAAGGAAAGTCACTATTGTGCTCCCTTTGCCATACATAGTGGAAATATCACTCGCCTCTGTTCCCAGCAAGTACAGTGTATTGGACCGAAGAGGATCTACTGCTCTTGTCAGTTTCCTATGCAGAGTTGAACTAGATATGACCCGTGTGTGTAGGAAGCACAGTTCTTTTGTTCTGAGCAAGCTCACTGTTCGGACCCCATAGGAAACACAGTAGAGTAGACGAGTGCTATTTTCTCAAAAGCAGAGTGTGTTTCTTGTAAGGCTAGCTGGTGTTTGTTTCCCAGTCAGAAACAGATTTGAATCTCATGCCGTTTCTGGTCCTATGAGCAAGAGTTGTTTTCTGGTAAGAGGAGTCACTATTTTGTTCCCATTGCCATACACAGTGCAAATAGGACTCGCGTCTGCGATATGCAAGTACAGTGTATTGGACTGAAGAGGAGCTACTGTTCTTGTCAGTTTCCAAAGCAGAGTTGAACTAGATATGGCCCGTGTGTGTAGGAAGCACAGTTTTTTTTGTTCTGAGCAAGCTCACTGTTCGGACTCCATAGGAAAAACAGTAGAATAGAAGAGTGCTCTTTACTCAAAAGCAGAGTGTGTTTCTTGTAAGGCGAGCTAGTGTTTGTTTCCCAGTCCTAAATGGAGTTGAATCACATGCAGTTACTGGTCCTACGATCAAGAGTTGTTTTCTGGTAAGAAGAGTCACGATAGCCCTCCCATTGTCATACACAGGGCAAATAGCACTCATGTCTGTTCCCAGCATGTACAGTGTATTGGACTGAAGATGATCTACTGTTCTTGTCAGTTTCCTAAGCAGAGTTGAACTAGATATGGCCCGTGTGTTTAGGAAGCACAGTTCTTTTGTTCTGAGCAAGCTCACTGTTCGGACCCCATAGGAAACACAGTAGAATAGAAGAGTGCTCTTTTCTCAAAATCAGAGTGTGTTTCTTGTAAGGCGATCTAGCGTTTGTTTCCCAGTCCAAAATGGAGTTGAATCACATGCAGTTTCTGGTCCTACGAGCAAGGGATGTTTTCTGGTAATGATAGTCACTATTGTGCTCCCTTTGCCATAAACAGTGCAAATAGCTCTCACGTCTTTTCCCAGCAAGTACAGTGTATTGGACTGAAGAGGATCTACTGTTCTTGTCAGTTTGCTAAGCAGAGTTGAACTAGATATGGCCCTTGTGTGTAGGAATCACAGTTCTTTTGTTCTGAGCAAGCTCACTGTTCTGGCCCTATAGGAAACACAGTAGAGTAGAAGAGTGCTCTTTTCTCAAAAGCAGAGTGTGTTTCGTGTAAGGCGAGCTAGCGTTTGTTTCCCAGTCCTAAATGGAGTTGAATCACATGCAGTTTCTGGTCCTACAGGCAAGGGATGTTTTCTGGTAAGGAAAGTCACTATTGTGCTCCCTTTGCCATAAACAGTGCAAATAGCACTCACGTCTGTTCCCAACAAGTACAGTGTATTGGACTGAAGAGGAGCTACTGTTCTTGTCAGTTTCCTAAGCAGAGTTGAATTAGATATGGCCCCTGTGTGTAGGAAGCACAGTTCTTTTGTACTGAGCAAGCTCACTGTTCTGGCCCTATAGTAAACACAGAAGAGTAGAAGAGTGCTCTTCTCTCAGAAGCAGAGTTTGTTTCTTGTAAGGCAAGCTAGCGTTTGTTTCCCAGTCCTAAATGGAGATGAATCACATGCAGTTTCTGGTTTTACGAACAAGAGTTGTTTTCTGAAAGAAGAGTCACTATTGCGCTCCCATTGCCACACACAGTGCAAATAGCACTCGCGTCTGCTCCTGACAAGTACAGTGTATTGGACTGAAGAGGAGCTACTGTTTTTGTCAGTTTCCTAAGCAGAGTTGAACTAGATATAGCCCGTGTGTGTAGGAAGCACAGTTCTTTTGTTCTGAGCAAACTCACTGTTCTCGCCCTAGAGGAAACACAGTAGAGTAGAAGAGTGCTCTTTTCTCAAAAGCAGAGCGTGTTTCTTGTAAGGAGAGCTAGCGTTTGTTTCCCAGTCCTAAATGGATTTGAATCACATGCAGTTTTTGGTCCTAAGAGCAAGGGATGTTTTCTGGTAAGGAAAGACACTATTGCGCTCTCTTTGCCATACACAGTTTAAATAGCACTCTCGTTTGTTCCCAGCAAGTACAGTGTATTGGACTGAAGAGGAGCTACTGTTCTTGTCAGTTTCCTAAGCAGAGTTGAACTAGATATGGCCTGTGTGTGTAGGAAGCACAGTTCTTTTGTTCTGAGCAAGCTCACTGTTCTGGCCCTATAGGAAACACAGAAGAGTAGAAGAGTGCTCTTTTCTCAGAAGCAGAGTTTGTTTCTTGTAAGGCGAGCTAGCGTTTGTTTCCCAGTCCTAAATGGAGTTGAATCACATGCAGTTTCTGGTCCTACGAGCAAGAGTTGTTTTCTGGTAAGAAGAGTCACGATAGCCCTCCCATTGTCATACACAGGCAAATAGCACTGGCGTCTGTTCCCAGCATGTACAGTGTATTGGACTTAAGATGATCTACTGTTCTTGTCAGTTTCCTAAGCAGAGTTGAACTAAATATGGCCCGTGTGTGTAGGAAGCACAGTTCTTTTGTTCTGAGCAAGGACACTGTTCGGACCACATAGGAATCACAGTAGAATAGAAGAGTGCTCTTTTCTCAAAAGCAGAGTGTGTTTCTTGTAAGGCGAGCTAGCGTTTGTTTCCCAGTCCAAAATGGAGTAGAATCACATGCAGTTTCTGGTCCTAAGAGCAGGGAAAGTTTTCTGGTAAGTTAAGTCACTATTGTGCTCCCTTTGCAATAAACAGTACAAATAGCACTCGCGTCTCTTCCCAGCAAGTACAGTGTATTGGACTGAAGAGGAGCTACTGTTCTTGTCAGTTTCCTAAGCAGAGTTGAACTAGATATGGCCTGTGTGTGTAGGAAGCACAGTTCTTTTGTTCTGAGCAAGCTCACTGTTCTGGCCCTATAGGAAACACAGAAGAGTAGAAGAGTGCTCTTTTCTCAGAAGCAGAGTTTGTTTCTTGTAAGGCGAGCTAGCGTTTGTTTCCCAGTCCTAAATGGAGTTGAATCACATGCAGTTTCTGGTCCTACGAGCAAGAGTTGTTTTCTGGTAAGAAGAGTCACTATTGTGCTACCATTGCAATACACAGTGCAAATAGCACTTGCGTCTGTTCCCAGCAAGTACAGTGTATGTGACAGAAGAGGAGCTACAGTTCTTGTCAGTTTCCTAAGGAGAGTTGAACTAGATATGGCCCGTGTGTGTGAAGCACAGTTCTTTTGTTCTGAGCAAGCTCACTGTTCGGACACCATAGTAAACACAGTAGAGTAGAAGAGTGCTCTTTTCTCAATAGCAGAGTGTGTTTCTTGTAAGGCTAGCTAGTGTTTGTTTCCCAGTCAGAAACGGAGTTGAATCCCATGCAATTTCTGGTCCTACGAGCAAGAGTTGTTTTCTGGTAAGAAGAGTCACTATTTCGCTCCCATTGCCATGCACAGGGCAAATAGCACTGGCATCTGCTCCCAGCAAGTACAGTTTATTGGACTGAAGAGGAGCTACTGTTCTTGTCAGTTTCCTAAGCAGAGTTGAACTGGATATGGCCCGTGTGTGTAGGAAGCACAGTTCTTTTGTTCTGAGCAAGCTCACTGTTCTGGCCCTATAGGAAACACAGAAGAGTAGAAGTGTGCTCTTCTCTCAGAAGCAGAGTTTGTTTCTTATAAGGAGAGCTAGCGTTTGTTTCCCAGTCCTAAATGGAGTTGAATCACATGCAGTTTCTGGTCCTACGAGCAAGAGTTGTTTTCTGGTAAGAAGAGTCACTATTGTGCTACCATTGCCATACTCAGTGCAAATAGCATTCGCGTCTGTTCCCAGCAAGTACAGTGTATTGGACAGAAGAGGAGCTACTGCTCTTGTCAGGTTCCTAAGCAGAGTTGAACTAGATATGGACCGTGTGTGTGAAGCACAGTTCTTTTGTTCTGAGCAAGCTCACTGTTTTGGCCCTATAGGAAACACAGTAGAGTAGAAGAGTGCTCTTTTCTCAAAAGCAGAGTGTGTTTCTTGTAAGGCAAGCTAGCTTTTGTTTCCCAGTCCTAAATGTAGTTGAATCACATGCAGTTTCTGGTCCTACAAGCAAGAGTTGTTTTCTAGTAAGAAGAGTCACTATTGTGCTCCCATTGCCATACACAGGGCAAATAGGACTCGCGTGTGTTCCCAGGATGTTCAGTGTATTGGACTGAAGAGGAGCTACTGTTCTTGTCAGTTTCCTAAGCAGAGTTGAATTAGATATGGCCCGTGTGTGTAGGAAGCACAGTTCTTTTGTACTGAGCAAGCTCACTGTTCTGGCCCTATAGGAAACACAGAAGAGTAGAAGAGTGCTCTTCTCTCAGAAGCAGAGTTTGTTACTTGTAAGGCGAGCTAGCGTTTGTTTCCCAGTCCTAAATGGAGATGAATCACATGCAGTTTCTGGTCCTACGAACAAGAGTTGTTTTCTGGTAAGGAAAGTCACTATTGCGCTCCCTTAGCCATACACAGTGCAAATAGCACTCGCGTCTGCTCCCGACAAGTACAGTGTATTGGACTGAAGAGGAGCTACTGTTCTTGTCAGTTTTCTAAGCAGAGTTGAATTAGATATGGCCCGTGTGTGTAGGAAGCACAGTTCTTTTGTTCTGAGCAAGCTCACTGTTCTGGCCCTATAGGAAACACAGAAGAGTAGAAGAGTGCTCTTCTCTCAGAAGCAGAGTTTGTTTCTTGTAAGGAGAGCTAGCGTTTGTTTCCCAGTCCTAAATGGAGATGAATCACATGCAGTTTCTGGTCCTACGAACAAGAGTTGTTTTCTGGTAAGGAAAGTCACTATTGCGCTCCCTTAGCCATACACAGTGCAAATAGCACTCGCGTCTGCTCCCGACAAGTACAGTGTATTGGACTGAAGAGGAGCTACTGTTCTTGTCAGTTTCCTAAGCAGAGTTGAACTAGATATAGCCCGTGTGTGTAGGAAGCACAGTTCTTTTGTTCTGAGCAAGCTCACTGTTCTCGCCCTAGAGGAAACACAATAGAGTAGAAGAGTGCTCTTTTCTCAAAAGCAGAGCGTGTTTCTTGTAAGGAGAGCTAGCGTTTGTTTCCCAGTCCTAAATGGATTTGAATCACATGCAGTTTTTGGTCCTAAGAGCAAGGGATGTTTTCTGGTAAGGAAAGTCACTATTGCGCTCTCTTTGCCATACACAGTTCAAATAGCACTCTCGTTTGTTCCCAGCAACTACAGTGTATAGGACTGTAGAGGAGCTACTGTTCTTGTCATTTTCCTAAGCAGAGTTGAACTAGATATGGCCCGTGTTTGTAGGAAGCACAGGTCTTTTGTTCTAAGCAAGCACATGGTTCGGATGACATAGGAAACACAGTAGAATAGAAGAGTGCTCTTTTCTCAAAAGCAGAGTGTGTTTCTTGTAAGGCGAGCTAGCATTTGTTTCCCAGTCCTAAATGGAGTTGAGTCACATGCAGTTTCTGGTCCTACGAGCAAGAATTGTTTTCTGGTAAGAAGAGTCACTATTGCGCTCCCATTGACATACACAGGGCAAATAGCACTCGCGTCTGTTCCCAGCAAATACAGTGTATTAGACAGAAGAGGAGCTACTGTTCTTGTCAGTTTCTTAAGCAGAGGTGAAGTAGATATGTCCCGTGTGTGTATAAAGCACAGTTCTTTTGTTCTGAGCAGGATCACTGTTCGGACCCCAAAGGAAACACAGTAGAGTAGAAGAGTGTTCTTTTCTCAAAAGCAGAGTGTGTTTCTTGTAAGGCGAGCTAGCGTTTGTTTCCAAGTCCCAAATGCTGTTGAATCACATGCAGTTTCTGGTCCGACAAGCAAGAGTTGTTTTCTGGTAAGAAGAGTCACTATTGTGCTCCCTTTGCCATACACAGGGCAAATAGCACTCGTGTCTGTTCCCAGCAAGTACAGTGTATTTGACTGAAGAGGAGCTACTGTTCTTGTCAGTTTCCTAAGCAGAGTTGAACTAGATATGGCCCGTGTGTGTAGGAAGCACAGTTCTTTTGTTCTGAGCAAGCTAACTCTTCTGGCCTATAGGAAACACAGTAGAGTAGAAGAGTGCTCTTTTCTCAAAAGCAGAGTGTGTTTCTTGTAAGGCTAGCTAGTGTTTGTTTCCCAGTCCTAAATGGAGTTGAATCACATGCAGTTTCTGTCCTACGAGCATGAGTTGTTTTCTGGAAAGGAAAGTCACTATTATGCTCCCTTTGCCATACACAGTTCAAATAGCACTGGCGTCTGTTCCCAGCAAGTACAGTGTATTGGACTGAAGAGGAGCTACTGTTCTTGTCAGTTTCTTAAGCAGAGATGAAGTAGATATGTCCCGTGTGTTTAGGAAGCACAGTTCTTTTGTTCTGAGCAGGCTCACTGTTCGGACCCCATGGGAAACACAGTAGAGTAGAAGAGTGCTCTTTTCTCAAAAGCAGAGTGTGTTTCTTGTAAGGCGAGCTAGCGTTTGTTTCCAAGTCCTAAATGGAGTTGAATCACATGCAGTTTTTGGTCCTACGAGCAAGAGTTGTTTTCTGGTAAGAAGAGTCACTATTGCGCTCCAATTGCCATACACAGGGCAAATAGCACTCGCGCCTGTTCCCAGCAAGTACAGTGTATTAGACTGAAGAGGAGCTACTGTTCTTGTCAGTTTCCTAAGCAGAGTTGTACTAGATATGGCCCGTGTGTGTAGGAAGCACAGTTCTTTTGTTCTGAGCAAGCTCACTTTTCGGACCCCATAGAAAACAAAGTAGAGTAGAAGAGTGCTCTTTTCTCAAAAGCAGAGTGTGTTTCTTGTAAGGCGAGCTAGCGTTTGGTTCCCAGTCCAAAATGGCGTTGAATCACATGCAGTTTCTGGTCCTACGAGCAAGAGTTTTTTTCTGGTAAGAAGAGTCACTTTTGTGCTACCATTGCCATACACAGAGCAAATAGCACTCGCGTCTGTTCCCAGCAAGTACAGTGTATTGGACAGAAGAGTAGCTACTGTTCTTGTCAGTTTCTTAAGCAGAGTTGAAGTAGATATGTCCCCTGTGTGTGAAGCACAGTTCATTTGTTCTGAGCAAGCTCACTTTTCGGACCCCATAGAAAACAAAGTAGAGTAGAAGAGTGCTCTTTTCTCAAAAGCAGAGTGTGTTTCTTGTAAAGCTAGCTAGTGTTTGTTTCCCAGTCAGAAACGGAGTTGAATCCCATGCAGTTTCTGGTCCTACGAGCAAGAGTTGTTTTCTGGTAAGAAGAGTCACTATTTAGCTCTCATTGCCATGCACAGGGCAAATAGCACTCGCGTCTGCTCCCAGCAAGTACAGTGTATTGGACTGAAGAAGATCTACTGTTCTTTTCAGTTTCCTAAACAGAGTTGAACTAGATATAGCCCGTGTGTGTAGAAAGCACAGTTCTTTGTTCTGAGCAAGCTCACTGTTCTGGAGCTGTAGGAAACACAGTAGAGTAGAAGAGTGCTCTTCTCTCAAAAGCAGAGTGTGTTTTTTGTAAGGCGAGCTAGCGTTTGTTTCCCAGTCCTAAATTGAATTGAATCACATGCAGTTTCTGATCCTAGGAGCAAGACTTGTTTTCTGGTAAGAAGAGTCACTATTGCGTTCCCATTGACATACACAGGGCAAATAGCACTGGCGTCTGTTCCCAGCATGTACAGTGTATTGGACTGAAGATGATCTAATGTTCTTGTCAGTTTCCTAAGCAGAGTTGAACTAGCTATGGCCCGTGTGTGTAGGAAGCACAGTTCTTTTGTTCTGAGCAAGCTCACTGTTCTGGCCCTATAGGAAACACAGTAGAGTAGAAGAGTGCTCTTTTCTCAAAAGCAGAGTGTGTTTCTTGTAAGGCGAGCTAGGGTTTGTTTCCCAGTCCAAAATCGAGTTGAATCACATGCAGTTTCTGGGCCTACGAGCAAGGGATGTTTTCTGGTAAGGAAAGTCACTATTGTGCTCCTTTTGCCATAAACAGTGCAAATAGCACTCGCGTCTGTTCCCAGCAAGTACAGTGTATTGGACAGAAGATGATCTAATGTTCTTGTCAGTTTCCTAAGCAGAGTTGAACTAGCTATGGCCCGTGTGTGTAGGAAGCACAGTTCTTTTGTTCTGAGCAAGCTCACTGTTCTGGCCCTATAGGAAACACAGTAGAGTAGAAGAGTGCTCTTTTCTCAAAATCAGAGTGTGTTTTTTGTAAGGCGAGCTAGCGTTTGTTTCCCAGTCCCAAATGGAGTTGAATCACATGCAGTTTCTTATCCTAAGAGCAAGAGTTGTTTTCTGGTAAGAAGAGTCACTATTGCGCTCCCATTTTCATACACAGGTCAAATAGCACTCGCGTCTGTTCCCAGCAAGTACAGTGTATTGGACTGAAGAGGATCAACTGTTCTTGTCAGTTTCCTAAGCAGAGTTGAACTGGATATGGCCCGTTTTTTTAGGAAGCACAGTTCTTTTGTTCTGAGCAAGCTCACTGTTCGGACCCCATAGGAAACACAGTAGAATAGAAGAGTGCTCTTTTCTCAAAAGCAGAGTGTGTTTCTTGTAAAGCGAGCTAGTGTTTGTTTCCCAGTCCTAAATGGAGTTGAATCACATGCAGTTTCTGGTCCTATGAGCAAGAGTTGTTTTCTGGTAAGAAGAGTCACTATTGTGCTCCCATTGTCATACACAGGGAAAATAGCACTGGGGTCTGTTCCCTTCATGTACAGTGTATTGGACTGAAGATGATCTAATGTTCTTGTCAGTTTCCTAAGCAGAGTTGAACTAGCTATGGCCCGTGTGTGTAGGAAGCACAGTTCTTTTGTTCTGAGCAAGCTCACTGTTCGGACCCCATAGGAAACACAGTAGAGTAGAAGAGTGCTCTTTTCTCAAAAGCAGAGTGCGTTTCTTGTAAGGCGAGCTAGCGTTTGTTTCCCAGTCCAAAATCAAGATGAATCACATGCAGTTTCTGGTCCTATGAGCAAGGGATGTTTTCTGGTAAGGAAAGTCACTATTGTGCTCCCTTTGCCATAAACAGTGCAAATAGCACTCGCGTCTGTTCCCAGCAAGTACTGTGTATTGGACTGAAGAGGAGCTACTGTTCTTGTCAGTTTCCTAAGCAGAGTTGAACGAGATATGGCCCGTGTGTGTAGGAAGCACAGTTCTTTTGTTCTGAGCAAGCTCACTGTTCTGGTCCTTTAGGAAACACAGAAGAGTAGAAGAGTGCTCTTTTCTCAAAAGCAGAGTGTGTTTCTTGTAAGGTGAGCTAGCGTTTGTTTCCCAGTCCTAAATGGAGTTGAATTACATGCAGTTTCTTGTCCTATGAGCAAGAGTTGTTTTCTGGTAAGAAGAGTCACTATTGCGCTCCTATTGCCATACACAGTGCAAAAACACTCCCTACTGTTCTTTGCAACTACAGTGTATTTGACAGAAGAGGAGCTACTGTTCTTGTCAGTTTCCTAAGCTTCGTTGAACTAGATATGGCCCGTGTGTGTAGGAAGCACAGTTCTTTTGTTCTGTGCAAGCTCACTCTTCTGGCCTATAGGAAACACAGTAGAGTAGAAGAGTGCTCTTTTCTCAAAAGCAGAGTGTGTTTCTTGTAAGGCGAGCTTGCGTTTGTTTCCCAGTCCTAAATGGAGTTGAATCCCATGCAGTTTCTTGTCCTACGAGCAAGAGTTGTTTTCTGGTAAGGAAAGTCACTATTGCGCTCCCATTGCCATACACATTGCAAATAGCACTGGCGTCTTTTCCCAGCAAGTGCAGTGTATTGGACTGAAGAGGATCTACTATTCTTGTCAGTTTCCTAAGAAGAATTGAACTAGATATGACCGTGTGTGTAGGAAGAACAGTTCTTTTGTTCTGAGCAAGCTCACTGTTATGGCCCTATAGGAAACACTTTAGAGTAGAAGAGGGCTCTTTTCTCAAAAGCAGAGTGTGTTTCTTGTAAGGTGAGCTAGCGTTTGTTTCCCAGTCCTAAATGGAGTTGAATCTCATGCAGTTTCTGGTCCTACGAGCAAGACTTGTTTTCTGGTAAGAAGAGTCACTATTGCACTCCCATTGTCATACACAGGGAAAATAGCACTCGTGTCTGTTCCCAGCAAGTGCAGTGTATTGGACTGAAGAGGATCTACTGTTCTTGTTAGGTACCTAAGCAGAATTGAACTAGGTATGGCGGAGTGTGTACGAAGCACAGTTGTTTTGTTCTGAGCAAGCTCACTGTTTGGACCCCATAGGAAACACAGTAGAGTAGAAGAGTGCTCTTTTCTCAAAAGCAGAGTGTGTTTCTTGTAAGGTGAGCTAGCGTTTCTTTCCCAGTCCTAAAGGGAGTTGACTCATATGCAGTTTCCGGTCCTACGAGCAAGAGTTGTTTTATGGTAAGAAGAGTCACTATTGCGCTGCCATTTCCCTACACAGGACAAATATCACTGTTGTCTCTTGCCAGCAGTACAGTGTATTGGACTGAAGAGGATCTACTGTTCTTGTCAGGTTCCTAAGCAGAATTGAACTAGGTATGGTGGTGTGTGTAGGAAGCACGGTTTTTTTGTTCTGAGCAATCTCACTGTTCTGGTCCTATAGGAAACACAGTAGAGTAGAAGAGTGCTCTTTTCTCAAAAGCAGAGTGTGTTTCTTGTAAGGCGAGCTAGCGTTTGTTTCCCAGTCCTATATGGAGTTGAATCACATGCAGTTTCTGGTCCTACGAGCAAGAGTTGTTTTCTGGTAAGGAAAGTCACTATTGCGCTCCCATTGCCATACACAGTGCAAATAGCACTCGCGTCTGTTCCCAGCAAGTACAGTGTATTGGACTGAAGAGGATCTACTATTCTTGTCAGTTTCCTAAGCAGAATTGAACTAGATATGACCGTGTGTGTAGGAAGCACAGTTCTTTTGTTCTGAGCAAGCTCACTGTTTTGGCCCTATAGGAAACACTTTAGAGTAGAAGAGGGCTCTATTCTCAAAAGCAGAGTGTGTTTCTTGTAAGGTGAGCTAGCGTATGTTTCCCAGTCCTAAATGGAGTTGAATCTCATGCAGTTTCTGGTCCTACCAGCAAGAGTTGTTTTCTGGTAAGAAGAGTTACTATTGTGCTCCCATTTTCATACACAGGGCAAATAGCACTGGCGTCTGTTCCCAGCAAGTACAGTGTATTGGAATGAAGAGGATCTACTATTCTTGTCAGTTTCCTAAGCAGAATTGGACTTGATATTACCGTGTGTGTAGGAAGCACAGTTCTTTTGTTCTGAGCAAGCTCACTGTTTTGGCCCTATACTAAACACAGTAGCGTAGAAGAGTGCTCTTTTCTCAAAAGCAGAGTGTGTTTCTTGTAAGGCGAGCTAGCGTTTGTTTCCCAGTCCTAAATGGAGTTGAGTCACATGCAGTTTTTGCTCCTACGAGCAAGAGTTGTTTTCTGGTAAGAAGAGTCACTATTGCGCTCCCATTGCCATACACAGGGCAAATAGCACTCGCGCCTGTTCCCAGCAAGTACAGTGTATTAGACTGAAGAGGGGCTACTGTTCTTGTCAGTTTCCTAAGCAGAGTTGTACTAGATATGGCCCGTGTGTGTAGGAAGCACAGTTCTTTTGTTCTGAGCAAGCTCACTTTTCGGACCCCATAGAAAACAAAGTAGAGTAGAAGAGTGCTCTTTTCTCAAAAGCAGAGTGTGTTTCTTGTAAGGCGAGCTAGCGTTTGGTTCCCAGTCCAAAATGGCGTTGAATCACATGCAGTTTCTGGTCCTACGAGCAAGAGTTTTTTTCTGGTAAGAAGAGTCACTTTTGTGCTACCATTGCCATACACAGAGCAAATAGCACTCGCGTCTGTTCCCAGCAAGTACAGTGTATTGGACAGAAGAGTAGCTACTGTTCTTGTCAGTTTCTTAAGCAGAGTTGAAGTAGATATGTCCCCTGTGTGTGAAGCACAGTTCATTTGTTCTGAGCAAGCTCACTTTTCGGACCCCATAGAAAACAAAGTAGAGTAGAAGAGTGCTCTTTTCTCAAAAGCAGAGTGTGTTTCTTGTAAAGCTAGCTAGTGTTTGTTTCCCAGTCAGAAACGGAGTTGAATCCCATGCAGTTTCTGGTCCTACGAGCAAGAGTTGTTTTCTGGTAAGAAGAGTCACTATTTAGCTCTCATTGCCATGCACAGGGCAAATAGCACTCGCGTCTGCTCCCAGCAAGTACAGTGTATTGGACTGAAGAGGATCTACTGTTCTTTTCAGTTTCCTAAACAGAGTTGAACTAGATATAGCCCGTGTGTGTAGAAAGCACAGTTCTTTGTTCTGAGCAAGCTCACTGTTCTGGAGCTGTAGGAAACACAGTAGAGTAGAAGAGTGCTCTTCTCTCAAAAGCAGAGTGTGTTTTTTGTAAGGCGAGCTAGCGTTTGTTTCCCAGTCCTAAATTGAATTGAATCACATGCAGTTTCTGATCCTAGGAGCAAGACTTGTTTTCTGGTAAGAAGTGTCACTATTGCGTTCCCATTGACATACACAGGGCAAATAGCACTGGCGTCTGTTCCCAGCATGTACAGTGTATTGGACTGAAGATGATCTAATGTTCTTGTCAGTTTCCTAAGCAGAGTTGAACTAGCTATGGCCCGTGTGTGTAGGAAGCACAGTTCTTTTGTTCTGAGCAAGCTCACTGTTCTGGCCCTATAGGAAACACAGTAGAGTAGAAGAGTGCTCTTTTCTCAAAAGCAGAGTGTGTTTCTTGTAAGGCGAGCTAGGGTTTGTTTCCCAGTCCAAAATCGAGTTGAATCACATGCAGTTTCTGGGCCTACGAGCAAGGGATGTTTTCTGGTAAGGAAAGTCACTATTGTGCTCCTTTTGCCATAAACAGTGCAAATAGCACTCGCGTCTGTTCCCAGCAAGTACAGTGTATTGGACAGAAGATGATCTAATGTTCTTGTCAGTTTCCTAAGCAGAGTTGAACTAGCTATGGCCCGTGTGTGTAGGAAGCACAGTTCTTTTGTTCTGAGCAAGCTCACTGTTCTGGCCCTATAGGAAACACAGTAGAGTAGAAGAGTGCTCTTTTCTCAAAAGCAGAGTGTGTTTTTTGTAAGGCGAGCTAGCGTTTGTTTCCCAGTCCCAAATGGAGTTGAATCACATGCAGTTTCTTATCCTAAGAGCAAGAGTTGTTTTCTGGTAAGAAGAGTCACTATTGCGCTCCCATTTTCATACACAGGGCAAATAGCACTGGCGTCTGTTGCCAGCATGTACAGTGTATTGGACTGAAGAGGATCTACTGTTCTTGTCTGTTTCCTAAGCAGAGTTGAACTAGATATAGCCCATGTGTGTAGGAAGCACATTCTTTTTTTCTGAGCAAGCTCACTGTTTTGGCCCTATAGGAAACACAGTAGAGTAGAAGAGTGCTCTTTCCTCAAAAGCAGACTGTGTTTCTTGTAAGGCGAGCTAGCTTTTGTTTCCCAGTCCTAAATGGAGTTGAATCACATGCAGTTTCTGGTCCTATGAGCAAGAGTTGTTTTCTGGTAAGAAGAGTCACTATTGTGCTCCCTTTGCCTTACACAGGTCAAATAGCACTCGCGTCTGTTCCCAGCAAGTACAGTGTATTGGACTGAAGAGGATCAACTGTTCTTGTCAGTTTCCTAAGCAGAGTTGAACTGGATATGGCCCGTTTTTTTAGGAAGCACAGTTCTTTTGTTCTGAGCAAGCTCACTGTTCGGACCCCATAGGAAACACAGTAGAATAGAAGAGTGCTCTTTTCTCAAAAGCAGAGTGTGTTTCTTGTAAAGCGAGCTAGTGTTTGTTTCCCAGTCCTAAATGGAGTTGAATCACATGCAGTTTCTGGTCCTATGAGCAAGAGTTGTTTTCTGGTAAGAAGAGTCACTATTGTGCTCCCATCGTCATACACAGGGAAAATAGCACTGGGGTCTGTTCCCTTCATGTACAGTGTATTGGACTGAAGATGATCTAATGTTCTTGTCAGTTTCCTAAGCAGAGTTGAACTAGCTATGGCCCGTGTGTGTAGGAAGCACAGTTCTTTTGTTCTGAGCAAGCTCACTGTTCGGACCCCATAGGAAACACAGTAGAGTAGAAGAGTGCTCTTTTCTCAAAAGCAGAGTGCGTTTCTTGTAAGGCGAGCTAGCGTTTGTTTCCCAGTCCAAAATCAAGATGAATCACATGCAGTTTCTGGTCCTATGAGCAAGGGATGTTTTCTGGTAAGGAAAGTCACTATTGTGCTCCCTTTGCCATAAACAGTGCAAATAGCACTCGCGTCTGTTCCCAGCAAGTACTGTGTATTGGACTGAAGAGGAGCTACTGTTCTTGTCAGTTTCCTAAGCAGAGTTGAACGAGATATGGCCCGTGTGTGTAGGAAGCACAGTTCTTTTGTTCTGAGCAAGCTCACTGTTCTGGTCCTTTAGGAAACACAGAAGAGTAGAAGAGTGCTCTTTTCTCAAAAGCAGAGTGTGTTTCTTGTAAGGTGAGCTAGCGTTTGTTTCCCAGTCCTAAATGAAGTTGAATTACATGCAGTTTCTTGTCCTATGAGCAAGAGTTGTTTTCTGGTAAGAAGAGTCACTATTGCGCTCCTATTGCCATACACAGTGCAAAAACACTCCCTACTGTTCTTTGCAAGTACAGTGTATTTGACAGAAGAGGAGCTACTGTTCTTGTCAGTTTCCTAAGCTTCGTTGAACTAGATATGGCCCGTGTGTGTAGGAAGCACAGTTCTTTTGTTCTGTGCAAGCTCACTCTTCTGGCCTATAGGAAACACAGTAGAGTAGAAGAGCGCTCTTTTCTCAAAAGCAGAGTGTGTTTCTTGTAAGGCGAGCTTGCGTTTGTTTCCCAGTCCTAAATGGAGTTGAATCCCATGCAGTTTCTGGTCCTACGAGCAAGAGTTGTTTTCTGGTAAGGAAAGTCACTATTGCGCTCCCATTGCCATACACATTGCAAATAGCACTGGCGTCTGTTCCCAGCAAGTGCAGTGTATTGGACTGAAGAGGATCTACTATTCTTGTCAGTTTCCTAAGCAGAATTGAACTAGATATGACCGTGTGTGTAGGAAGAACAGTTCTTTTGTTCTGAGCAAGCTCACTGTTATGGCCCTATAGGAAACACTTTAGAGTAGAAGAGGGCTCTTTTCTCAAAAGCAGAGTGTGTTTCTTGTAAGGTGAGCTAGCGTTTGTTTCCCAGTCCTAAATGGAGTTGAATCTCATGCAGTTTCTGGTCCTACGAGCAAGACTTGTTTTCTGGTAAGAAGAGTCACTATTGCACTCCCATTGTCATACACAGGGAAAATAGCACTCGTGTCTGTTCCCAGCAAGTGCAGTGTATTGGACTGAAGAGGATCTACTGTTCTTGTTAGGTACCTAAGCAGAATTGAACTAGGTATGGCGGAGTGTGTACGAAGCACAGTTGTTTTGTTCTGAGCAAGCTCACTGTTTGGACCCCATAGGAAACACAGTAGAGTAGAAGAGTGCTCTTTTCTCAAAAGCAGAGTGTGTTTCTTGTAAGGCGAGCTAGCGTTTCTTTCCCAGTCCTAAAGGGAGTTGACTCATATGCAGTTTCCGGTCCTACGAGCATGAGTTGTTTTATGGTAAGAAGAGTCACTATTGCGCTGCCATTTCCCTACACAGGACAAATATCACTGTTGTCTCTTGCCAGCAGTACAGTGTATTGGACTGAAGAGGATCTACTGTTCTTGTCAGGTTCCTAAGCAGAATTGAACTAGGTATGGTGGTGTGTGTAGGAAGCACGGTTTTTTTGTTCTGAGCAATCTCACTGTTCTGGTCCTATAGGAAACACAGTAGAGTAGAAGAGTGCTCTTTTCTCAAAAGCAGAGTGTGTTTCTTGTAAGGCGAGCTAGCGTTTGTTTCCCAGTCCTATATGGAGTTGAATCACATGCAGTTTCTGGTCCTACGAGCAAGAGTTGTTTTCTGGTAAGGAAAGTCACTATTGCGCTCCCATTGCCATACACAGTGCAAATAGCACTCGCGTCTGTTCCCAGCAAGTACAGTGTATTGGACTGAAGAGGATCTACTATTCTTGTCAGTTTCCTAAGCAGAATTGAACTAGATATGACCGTGTGTGTAGGAAGCACAGTTCTTTTGTTCTGAGCAAGCTCACTGTTTTGGCCCTATAGGAAACACTTTAGAGTAGAAGAGGGCTCTATTCTCAAAAGCAGAGTGTGTTTCTTGTAAGGTGAGCTAGCGTTTGTTTCCCAGTCCTAAATGGAGTTGAATCTCATGCAGTTTCTGGTCCTACCAGCAAGAGTTGTTTTCTGGTAAGAAGAGTTACTATTGTGCTCCCATTTTCATACACAGGGCAAATAGCACTGGCGTCTGTTCCCAGCAAGTACAGTGTATTGGAATGAAGAGGATCTACTATTCTTGTCAGTTTCCTAAGCAGAATTGGACTTGATATTACCGTGTGTGTAGGAAGCACAGTTCTTTTGTTCTGAGCAAGCTCACTGTTTTGGCCCTATACTAAACACAGTAGCGTAGAAGAGTGCTCTTTTCTCAAAAGCAGAGTGTGTTTCTTGTAAGGCGAGCTAGCGTTTGTTTCCCAGTCCTAAATGGAGTTGAGTCACATGCAGTTTTTGCTCCTACGAGCAAGAGTTGTTTTCTGGTAAGAAGAGTCACTATTGCGCTCCCATTGCCATACACAGGCAAATAGCACTCGCGCCTGTTCCCAGCAAGTACAGTGTATTAGACTGAAGAGGAGCTACTGTTCTTGTCAGTTTCCTAAGCAGAGTTGTACTAGATATGGCCCGTGTGTGTAGGAAGCACAGTTCTTTTGTTCTGAGCAAGCTCACTTTTCGGACCCCATAGAAAACAAAGTAGAGTAGAAGAGTGCTCTTTTCTCAAAAGCAGAGTGTGTTTCTTGTAAGGCGAGCTAGCGTTTGGTTCCCAGTCCAAAATGGCGTTGAATCACATGCAGTTTCTGGTCCTACGAGCAAGAGTTTTTTTCTGGTAAGAAGAGTCACTTTTGTGCTACCATTGCCATACACAGAGCAAATAGCACTCGCGTCTGTTCCCAGCAAGTACAGTGTATTGGACAGAAGAGTAGCTACTGTTCTTGTCAGTTTCTTAAGCAGAGTTGAAGTAGATATGTCCCCTGTGTGTGAAGCACAGTTCATTTGTTCTGAGCAAGCTCACTTTTCGGACCCCATAGAAAACAAAGTAGAGTAGAAGAGTGCTCTTTTCTCAAAAGCAGAGTGTGTTTCTTGTAAAGCTAGCTAGTGTTTGTTTCCCAGTCAGAAACGGAGTTGAATCCCATGCAGTTTCTGGTCCTACGAGCAAGAGTTGTTTTCTGGTAAGAAGAGTCACTATTTAGCTCTCATTGCCATGCACAGGGCAAATAGCACTCGCGTCTGCTCCCAGCAAGTACAGTGTATTGGACTGAAGAGGATCTACTGTTCTTTTCAGTTTCCTAAACAGAGTTGAACTAGATATAGCCCGTGTGTGTAGAAAGCACAGTTCTTTGTTCTGAGCAAGCTCACTGTTCTGGAGCTGTAGGAAACACAGTAGAGTAGAAGAGTGCTCTTCTCTCAAAAGCAGAGTGTGTTTTTTGTAAGGCGAGCTAGCGTTTGTTTCCCAGTCCTAAATTGAATTGAATCACATGCAGTTTCTGATCCTAGGAGCAAGACTTGTTTTCTGGCAAGAAGAGTCACTATTGCGTTCCCATTGACATACACAGGGCAAATAGCACTGGCGTCTGTTCCCAGCATGTACAGTGTATTGGACTGAAGATGATCTAATGTTCTTGTCAGTTTCCTAAGCAGAGTTGAACTAGCTATGGCCCGTGTGTGTAGGAAGCACAGTTCTTTTGTTCTGAGCAAGCTCACTGTTCTGGCCCTATAGGAAACACAGTAGAGTAGAAGAGTGCTCTTTTCTCAAAAGCAGAGTGTGTTTCTTGTAAGGCGAGCTAGGGTTTGTTTCCCAGTCCAAAATCGAGTTGAATCACATGCAGTTTCTGGGCCTACGAGCAAGGGATGTTTTCTGGTAAGGAAAGTCACTATTGTGCTCCTTTTGCCATAAACAGTGCAAATAGCACTCGCGTCTGTTCCCAGCAAGTACAGTGTATTGGACAGAAGATGATCTAATGTTCTTGTCAGTTTCCTAAGCAGAGTTGAACTAGCTATGGCCCGTGTGTGTAGGAAGCACAGTTCTTTTGTTCTGAGCAAGCTCACTGTTCTGGCCCTATAGGAAACACAGTAGAGTAGAAGAGTGCTCTTTTCTCAAAAGCAGAGTGTGTTTTTTGTAAGGCGAGCTAGCGTTTGTTTCCCAGTCCCAAATGGAGTTGAATCACATGCAGTTTCTTATCCTAAGAGCAAGAGTTGTTTTCTGGTAAGAAGAGTCACTATTGCGCTCCCATTTTCATACACAGGGCAAATAGCACTGGCGTCTGTTGCCAGCATGTACAGTGTATTGGACTGAAGAGGATCTACTGTTCTTGTCTGTTTCCTAAGCAGAGTTGAACTAGATATAGCCCATGTGTGTAGGAAGCACATTCTTTTTTTCTGAGCAAGCTCACTGTTTTGGCCCTATAGGAAACACAGTAGAGTAGAAGAGTGCTCTTTCCTCAAAAGCAGACTGTGTTTCTTGTAAGGCGAGCTAGCTTTTGTTTCCCAGTCCTAAATGGAGTTGAATCACATGCAGTTTCTGGTCCTATGAGCAAGAGTTGTTTTCTGGTAAGAAGAGTCACTATTGTGCTCCCTTTGCCTTACACAGGTCAAATAGCACTCGCGTCTGTTCCCAGCAAGTACAGTGTATTGGACTGAAGAGGATCAACTGTTCTTGTCAGTTTCCTAAGCAGAGTTGAACTGGATATGGCCCGTTTTTTTAGGAAGCACAGTTCTT
Organism: Peromyscus eremicus; assembly: GCF_949786415.1. Lineage (NCBI taxonomy): Eukaryota > Metazoa > Chordata > Mammalia > Rodentia > Cricetidae > Peromyscus > Peromyscus eremicus. Next base: position 66,821 of record NW_026735306.1, on the reverse strand, counting down.
TTGTTCTGAGCAAGCTCACTGTTCGGACCCCATAGGAAACACAGTAGAATAGAAGAGTGCTCTTTTCTCAAAAGCAGAGTGTGTTTCTTGTAAAGCGAGCTAGTGTTTGTTTCCTAGTCCTAAATGGAGTTGAATCACATGCAGTTTCTGGTCCTATGAGCAAGAGTTGTTTTCTGGTAAGAAGAGTCACTATTGTGCTCCCATCGTCATACACAGGGAAAATAGCACTGGGGTCTGTTCCCTTCATGTACAGTGTATTGGACTGAAGATGATCTAATGTTCTTGTCAGTTTCCTAAGCAGAGTTGAACTAGCTATGGCCCGTGTGTGTAGGAAGCACAGTTCTTTTGTTCTGAGCAAGCTCACTGTTCGGACCCCATAGGAAACACAGTAGAGTAGAAGAGTGCTCTTTTCTCAAAAGCAGAGTGCGTTTCTTGTAAGGCGAGCTAGCGTTTGTTTCCCAGTCCAAAATCAAGATGAATCACATGCAGTTTCTGGTCCTATGAGCAAGGGATGTTTTCTGGTAAGGAAAGTCACTATTGTGCTCCCTTTGCCATAAACAGTGCAAATAGCACTCGCGTCTGTTCCCAGCAAGTACTGTGTATTGGACTGAAGAGGAGCTACTGTTCTTGTCAGTTTCCTAAGCAGAGTTGAACGAGATATGGCCCGTGTGTGTAGGAAGCACAGTTCTTTTGTTCTGAGCAAGCTCACTGTTCTGGTACTTTAGGAAACACAGAAGAGTAGAAGAGTGCTCTTTTCTCAAAAGCAGAGTGTGTTTCTTGTAAGGTGAGCTAGCGTTTGTTTCCCAGTCCTAAATGGAGTTGAATTACATGCAGTTTCTTGTCCTATGAGCAAGAGTTGTTTTCTGGTAAGAAGAGTCACTATTGCGCTCCTATTGCCATACACAGTGCAAAAACACTCCCTACTGTTCTTTGCAAGTACAGTGTATTTGACAGAAGAGGAGCTACTGTTCTTGTCAGTTTCCTAAGCTTCGTTGAACTAGATATGGCCCGTGTGTGTAGGAAGCACAGTTCTTTTGTTCTGAGCAAGCTCACTTTTCGGACCCCATAGAAAACAAAGTAGAGTAGAAGAGTGCTCTTTTCTCAAAAGCAGAGTGTGTTTCTTGTAAGGCGAGCTAGCGTTTGGTTCCCAGTCCAAAATGGCGTTGAATCACATGCAGTTTCTGGTCCTACGAGCAAGAGTTTTTTTCTGGTAAGAAGAGTCACTTTTGTGCTACCATTGCCATACACAGAGCAAATAGCACTCGCGTCTGTTCCCAGCAAGTACAGTGTATTGGACAGAAGAGTAGCTACTGTTCTTGTCAGTTTCTTAAGCAGAGTTGAAGTAGATATGTCCCCTGTGTGTGAAGCACAGTTCATTTGTTCTGAGCAAGCTCACTTTTCGGACCCCATAGAAAACAAAGTAGAGTAGAAGAGTGCTCTTTTCTCAAAAGCAGAGTGTGTTTCTTGTAAAGGTAGCTAGTGTTTGTTTCCCAGTCAGAAACGGAGTTGAATCCCATGCAGTTTCTGGTCCTACGAGCAAGAGTTGTTTTCTGGTAAGAAGAGTCACTATTTAGCTCTCATTGCCATGCACAGGGCAAATAGCACTCGCATCTGCTCCCAGCAAGTACAGTGTATTGGACTGAAGAGGATCTACTGTTCTTTTCAGTTTCCTAAACAGAGTTGAACTAGATATAGCCCGTGTGTGTAGAAAGCACAGTTCTTTGTTCTGAGCAAGCTCACTGTTCTGGAGCTGTAGGAAACACAGTAGAGTAGAAGAGTGCTCTTCTCTCAAAAGCAGAGTGTGTTTTTTGTAAGGCGAGCTAGCGTTTGTTTCCCAGTCCTAAATGGAGTTGAATCACATGCAGTTTCTGGTCCTATGAGCAAGAGTTGTTTTCTGGTAAGAAGAGTCACTATTGTGCTCCCTTTGCCTTACACAGGTCAAATAGCACTCGCGTCTGTTCCCAGCAAGTACAGTGTATTGGACTGAAGAGGATCAACTGTTCTTGTCAGTTTCCTAAGCAGAGTTGAACTGGATATGGCCCGTTTTTTTAGGAAGCACAGTTCTTTTGTTCTGAGCAAGCTCACTGTTCGGACCCCATAGGAAACACAGTAGAATAGAAGAGTGCTCTTTTCTCAAAAGCAGAGTGTGTTTCTTGTAAAGCGAGCTAGTGTTTGTTTCCCAGTCCTAAATGAGGTGAATCACATGCAGTTTCTGGTCCTATGAGCAAGAGTTGTTTTCTGGTAAGAAGAGTCACTATTGTGCTCCCATCGTCATACACAGGGAAAATAGCACTGGGGTCTGTTCCCTTCATGTACAGTGTATTGGACTGAAGATGATCTAATGTTCTTGTCAGTTTCCTAAGCAGAGTTGAACTAGCTATGGCCCGTGTGTGTAGGAAGCACAGTTCTTTTGTTCTGAGCAAGCTCACTGTTCGGACCCCATAGGAAACACAGTAGAGTAGAAGAGTGCTCTTTTCTCAAAAGCAGAGTGCGTTTCTTGTAAGGCGAGCTAGCGTTTGTTTCCCAGTCCAAAATCAAGATGAATCACATGCAGTTTCTGGTCCTATGAGCAAGGGATGTTTTCTGGTAAGGAAAGTCACTATTGTGCTCCCTTTGCCATAAACAGTGCAAATAGCACTCGCGTCTGTTCCCAGCAAGTACTGTGTATTGGACTGAAGAGGAGCTACTGTTCTTGTCAGTTTCCTAAGCAGAGTTGAACGAGATATGGCCCGTGTGTGTAGGAAGCACAGTTCTTTTGTTCTGAGCAAGCTCACTCTTCTGGTCCTTTAGGAAACACAGAAGAGTAGAAGAGTGCTCTTTTCTCAAAAGCAGAGTGTGTTTCTTGTAAGGTGAGCTAGCGTTTGTTTCCCAGTCCTAAATGGAGTTGAATTACATGCAGTTTCTTGTCCTATGAGCAAGAGTTGTTTTCTGGTAAGAAGAGTCACTATTGCGCTCCTATTGCCATACACAGTGCAAAAACACTCCCTACTGTTCTTTGCAACTACAGTGTATTTGACAGAAGAGGAGCTACTGTTCTTGTCAGTTTCCTAAGCTTCGTTGAACTAGATATGGCCCGTGTGTGTAGGAAGCACAGTTCTTTTGTTCTGTGCAAGCTCACTCTTCTGGCCTATAGGAAACACAGTAGAGTAGAAGAGTGCTCTTTTCTCAAAAGCAGAGTGTGTTTCTTGTAAGGCGAGCTTGCGTTTGTTTCCCAGTCCTAAATGGAGTTGAATCCCATGCAGTTTCTGGTCCTACGAGCAAGAGTTGTTTTCTGGTAAGGAAAGTCACTATTGCGCTCCCATTGCCATACACATTGCAAATAGCACTGGCGTCTGTTCCCAGCAAGTGCAGTGTATTGGACTGAAGAGGATCTACTATTCTTGTCAGTTTCCTAAGCAGAATTGAACTAGATATGACCGTGTGTGTAGGAAGAACAGTTCTTTTGTTCTGAGCAAGCTCACTGTTATGGCCCTATAGGAAACACTTTAGAGTAGAAGAGGGCTCTTTTCTCAAAAGCAGAGTGTGTTTCTTGTAAGGTGAGCTAGCGTTTGTTTCCCAGTCCTAAATGGAGTTGAATCTCATGCAGTTTCTGGTCCTACGAGCAAGACTTGTTTTCTGGTAAGAAGAGTCACTATTGCACTCCCATTGTCATACACAGGGAAAATAGCACTCGTGTCTGTTCCCAGCAAGTGCAGTGTATTGGACTGAAGAGGATCTACTGTTCTTGTTAGGTACCTAAGCAGAATTGAACTAGGTATGGCGGAGTGTGTACGAAGCACAGTTGTTTTGTTCTGAGCAAGCTCACTGTTTGGACCCCATAGGAAACACAGTAGAGTAGAAGAGTGCTCTTTTCTCAAAAGCAGAGTGTGTTTCTTGTAAGGCGAGCTAGCGTTTTTTTCCCAGTCCTAAAGGGAGCTGACTCATATGCAGTTTCCGGTCCTACGAGCAAGAGTTGTTTTATGGTAAGAAGAGTCACTATTGCGCTGCCATTTCCCTACACAGGACAAATGTCACTGTTGTCTCTTCCCAGCAGTACAGTGTATTGGACTGAAGAGGATCTACTGTTCTTTTCAGGTTCCTAAGCAGAATTGAACTAGGTATGGTGGTGTGTGTAGGAAGCACGGTTTTTTTGTTCTGAGCAATCTCACTGTTCTGGTCCTATAGGAAACACAGTAGAGTAGAAGAGTGCTCTTTTCTCAAAAGCAGAGTGTGTTTCTTGTAAGGCGAGCTAGCGTTTGTTTCCCAGTCCTATATGGAGTTGAATCACATGCAGTTTCTGGTCCTACGAGCAAGAGTTGTTTTCTGGTAAGGAAAGTCACTATTGCGCTCCCATTGCCATACACAGTGCAAATAGCACTCGCGTCTGTTCCCAGCAAGTACAGTGTATTGGACTGAAGAGGATCTACTATTCTTGTCAGTTTCCTAAGCAGAATTGAACTAGATATGACCGTGTGTGTAGGAAGCACAGTTCTTTTGTTCTGAGCAAGCTCACTGTTTTGGCCCTATAGGAATAACTTTAGAGTAGAAGAGGGCTCTATTCTCAAAAGCAGAGTGTGGTTTCTTGTAAGGTGAGCTAGCGTTTGTTTCCCAGTCCTAAATGGAGTTGAATCTCATGCAGTTTCTGGTCCTACCAGCAAGAGTTGTTTTCTGGTAAGAAGAGTTACTATTGTGCTCCCATATTCATACACAGGGCAAATAGCACTGGCGTCTGTTCCCAGCAAGTACAGTGTATTGGAATGAAGAGGATCTACTATTCTTGTCAGTTTCCTAAGCAGAATTGGACTTGATATGACCGTGTGTGTAGGAAGCACAGTTCTTTTGTTCTGAGCAAGCTCACTGTTTCGGCCCTATACTAAACACAATAGCGTAGAAGAGTGCTCTTTTCTCAAAAGCAGAGTGTGTTTCTTGTAAGGCGAGCTAGCGTTTGTTTCCCAGTCCTAAATGGAGTTGAGTCACATGCAGTTTTTGCTCCTACGAGCAAGAGTTGTTTTCTGGTAAGAAGAGTCACTATTGCTCTCCAATTGCCATACACAGTGCAAATAGCACTCGCGTCTCTTCCCAGCAAGTACAGTGTATTGGACAGAATAGGAGCTACTGTTCTTGTCAGTTTCCTAAGCAGAGTTGAACTAAATATGGTCCGTGTGTTTAGGAAGCACAATTCTTTTGTTCTCAGCAAGCTCACTGTTCTGGCCCTATAGGAGACACAGTAGAGTAGAAGAGTGCTCTTTTCTCAAAAGCAGAGTGTGTTTCTTGTAAGGCGAGCTAGCGTTTGTTTCCCAGTCCTAAATGGAGTTGAGTCACATGCAGTTTTTGCTCCTACGAGCAAGAGTTGTTTTCTGGTAAGAAGAGTCACTATTGCTCTCCAATTGCCATACACAGTGCAAATAGCACTCGTGTTTCTTCCCAGCAAGTACAGTGTATTGGACAGAATAGGAGCTACTGTTCTTGTCAGTTTCCTAAGCAGAGTTGAACTAAATATGATCCGTGTGTTTAGGAAGCACAATTCTTTTGTTCTCAGCAAGCTCACTGTTCTGGCCCTATAGGAGACACAGTAGAGTAGAAGAGTGCTCTTTTCTCAAAAGCAGAGTGTGTTTCTTGTAAGGCGAGCTAGCGTTTGTTTCCCAGTCCTAAATCGAGTTGAATCCCATGCAGTTTCTGGTCCTACGAGCAAGAGTTGTTTTCTGGTAAGGAAGTCACTATTGCGTTCCCAGTGCCATACACAGTGTAAATAACACTCGCGTCTGTTCCCAGCAAGTACAGTGTATCAGACTGAAGAGGAGCTATTGTTCTTGTCAGTTTACTAAGCAGAGTTGAACGAGATATGGCCCGTGTGTAGCAAGCACAGTTCTTTTGTTCTGAGCAAGCTCACTGTTTGGACCCCATTGGAAACACAGTAGAGTAGAAGAGTGCTCTTTTCTCTAAAGCAGAGTGTGTTTCTTGTAAGGCGAGCTAGAGTTTGTTTCCCAGTCCTAAATGGAGTTGAATCACATGCAGTTTCTGGTCCTACGAGCAAGAGTTGTTTTCTGGTAAGAAGATTCACTATTGTGCTCCCATTGAAGTACACAGGGCAAATAGCACTGGCGTCTGTTCCCATCATGTACAGTGTATTGGACTGAAGAGGATCTACTGTTCTTGTCAGGTTCCTAAGCAGAGTTGAACTAGATTTGGCCGTGTGTGTAGGAAGCACAGTTCTTTTGTTCTGATCAAGCTCACTGTTCTGGCCCTATAGGAAACACAGTAGAGTAGAAGAGTGCTCTTTTCTCAAAAGCAGAGTGTGTTTCTTGTAAGGCGAGCTAGCGTTTGTTTCCCAGTCCTAAATGGAGTTGAATCACATGCAGTTTCTGGTCCTACGAGCAAGAGTTTTTTTTCTGGTAAGAAGAGTCACTATTGCGCTGCCATTGCCATACACAGGACAAATAGCACTGTTGTCTGTTCCCAGCAGTACAGTGTATTGGACTGAAGAGGATCTACTGTTCTTGTCAGGTTTATAAGCAAAATTGAACTAGATATGGCCGTGTGTGGAGGAAGCACAGTACTTTTGTTCTGAGCAAGCTCAATGTTCGGACCCCATTGGAAACACAGTAGAGTAGAAGAGTGCTCTTTTCTCAAAAGCAGAGTGTGTTTCATGTAAGGCGAGCTAGCATTTGTTTCCCAGTTCTAAATGGAGTTGAATCACATGCAGTTTCTGGTCCTACGAGCAAGAGTTGTTTTCTGGTAAGAAGACTCACTATTGTGCTCCCATTGTCATACACAGGGCAAATAGCACTCGCGTCTGTTCCCAGCTAGAACAGTGTATTGGACTGAAAAGGATCTACTATTCTTGTCAGATTCCTAAGCAGAATTGAACTAGATATGACCGTGTGTTTAGGAAGCACAGTTCTTTTGTTCTGAGCAAGCTCACTGTTTTGGCCCTATAGGAAACACAGTAGAGTAGAAGAGTGCTCTTTTCTCAATAGCAGAGTGTGTTTCTTGTAAGGCGAGCTAGAGTTTGTTTCCCAGTCCTAAATGGAGTTGAGTCACATGCAGTTTTTGGTCCTACGAGCAAGAGTTGTTTTCTGGGAAGAAGAGTCACTATTGCGCTGCCATTGCCATACACAGGACAAATAGCACTCGCGTCTGTTCCCAGCAAATACAGTGTATCGGACTGAAGAGGAGCTACTGTTCTTGTCAGTTTCATAAGCAGAGTTGAACTAGATATGGTCTGTGTGTAGGAAGCACAGTTTTTTGTTATGAGCAAGCTAACTGTTTGAACCCCATAGGAAACACAGTAGAGTAGAAGAGTGCTCTTTTCTCAAAAGCAGAATGTGTTTCTTGTAAGGCGAGTTAGTGTTTGTTTCCCAGTCCTAAATGGAGTTGAATCACATGCAGTTTCTGGTCCTATGAACAAGAGTTGTTTTCTGGTAAAAAGAGTCACTATTGCGTTGCCATTGCCATACACAGGACAAATAGCACTGGCGTCTTTTCCCAGCATGTACAGTGTATTGGACTGAAGAGGATCTACTGTTCTTTTCAGTTTCCTAAGCAGAGTTGAACTAGATATGGCCCGTGTGTGTAGGAAGCACAGTTCTTTGGTTCTGAGAAAGCTCACTGTTCTGGCCCTATAGGAAACACAGTAGAGTAGAAAAGTGCTCTTTTCTCAAAAGCAGAGTGTGTTTCTTGTAAGGCGAGCTAGCGTTTGTTTCCCAGTCCTATATGGAGTTGAATCACATGCAGTTTCTGGTCCTTCGAGCAAGAGTTGTTTTCTGGTAAGGAAAGTCACTATTGTGCTCCCATTGCCATAAACACTGCAAATAGCACTCGCGTCTGTTCCCAGCAAGTGCAGTGTATTGGACTGAAGAGGATCTACTGTTCTTGTTAGGTACCTAAGCAGAATTGAACTAGGTATGGCGGAGTGTGTACAAAGCACAGTTGTTTTGTTCTGAGCAAGCTCACTGTTTGGACCCCATAGGAAACACAGTAGAGTAGAAGAGTGCTCTTTTCTCAAAAGCAGAGTGTGTTTCTTGTAAGGCGAGCTAGCGTTTCTTTCCCAGTCCTAAAGGGAGTTGACTCATATGCAGTTTCCGGTCCTACGAGCAAGAGTTGTTTTATGGTAAGAAGAGTCACTATTGCGCTGCCATTTCCCACACAGGACAAATATCACTGTTGTCTCTTCCCAGCAGTACAGTGTATTGGACTGAAGAGGATCTACTGTTCTTGTCAGGTTCCTAAGCAGAATTGAACTAGGTATGGTGGTGTGTGTAGGAAGCACGGTTTTTTTGTTCTGAGCAATCTCACTGTTCTGGTCCTATAGGAAACACAGTAGAGTAGAAGAGTGCTCTTTTCTCAAAAGCAGAGTGTGTTTCTTGTAAGGCGAGCTAGCGTTTGTTTCCCAGTCCTATATGGAGTTGAATCACATGCAGTTTCTGGTCCTACGAGCAAGAGTTGTTTTCTGGTAAGGAAAGTCACTATTGCGCTCCCATTGCCATACACAGTACAAATAGCACTCGCGTCTGTTCCCAGCAAATACAGTGTATCGGACTGAAGAGGAGCTACTGTTCTTGTCAGTTTCATAAGCAGAGTTGAACTAGATATGGTCCGTGTGTAGGAAGCACAGTTTTTTGTTATGAGCAAGCTCACTGTTTGAACCCCATAGGAAACACAGTAGAGTAGAAGAGTGCTCTTTTCTCAAAAGCAGAATGTGTTTCTTGTAAGGCGAGTTAGTGTTTGTTTCCCAGTCCTAAATGGAGTTGAATCACATGCAGTTTCTGGTCCTATGAACAAGAGTTGTTTTCTGGTAAAAAGAGTCACTATTGCGTTGCCATTGCCATACACAGGACAAATAGCACTGGCGTCTTTTCCCAGCAAGTACAGTGTATTGGACTGAAGAGGATCTACTGTTCTTGTCAGTTTCCTAAGCAGAATTGAACTAGATATGATCGTGTGTGTAGGAAGCACAGTTCTTTTGTTCGGAGCAAGCTCACTGTTTTGGCCCTATAGGAAACACTTTAGAGTAGAAGAGGGCTCCTTTCTCAAAAGAAGATTGTGTTTCTCCTAAGGTGAGCTAGCATTTGTTTCCCAGTCCTAAATGGAGTTGAATCTCATGCAGTTTCTGGTCCTACGAGCAAGAGTTGTTTTCTGGAAGAAGAGTCACTAGTGCGCTCCCATTGTCATACACAGGGCAAATAGCACTCACGTCTGTTCCCAGCAAGTACAGTGTATTGGACTGAAGAGGATCTATTATTATTGTCAGTTTCCTAAGCAGAATTGGACTAGATATGACCGTGTGTGTAGGAAGCACAGTTCTTTTGTTCTGAGCAAGCTCACTGTTTTGGCCCTATAAAAAACACAGTAGAGTAGAAGAGTGCTCTTTTCTCAAAAGCAGAGTGTGTTTCTTGTAAGGCGAGCTAGCGTTTGTTTCCCAGTCCAAAATGGAGTTGAGTCACATGCAGTTTTTGCTCCTACGAGCAAGAGTTGTTTTCTGGTAAGAAGAGTCACTATTGCTCTCCAATTGCCATACTCAGTGCAAATAGCACTCGCGTCTGTTCCCAGCAAGTACAGTGTATTGGACAGAATAGGAGCTACTGTTCTTGTCAGTTTCCTAAGCAGAGTTAAACTAGATATGGTCCGTGTGTGTAGGAAGCACAGTTCTTTTGTTCTCAGCAAGCTCACTGTTCTGGCCCTTTGTGAAACACAGTAGAGTAGAAGAGTGCTCTTTTCTCAAAAGCAGAGTGTGTTTCTTGTAAGGTGAGCTAGCGTTTGTTTCCCAGTCCTAAATGGAGTTGAATCTCATGCAGTTTCTGGTCCTACCAGCAAGAGTTGTTTTCTGGTAAGAAGAGTTACTATTGTGCTCCCATTTTCATACACAGGGCAAATAGCACTGGCGTCTGTTCCCAGCAAGTACAGTGTATTGGAATGAAGAGGATCTACTATTCTTGTCAGTTTCCTAAGCAGAATTGGACTTGATATGACCGTGTGTGTAGGAAGCACAGTTCTTTTGTTCTGAGCAAGCTCACTGTTTTGGCCCTATACTAAACACAGTAGCGTAGAAGAGTGCTCTTTTCTCAAAAGCAGAGTGTGTTTCTTGTAAGGCGAGCTAGCGTTTGTTTCCCAGTCCTAAATGGAGTTGAGTCACATGCAGTTTTTGCTCCTACGAGCAAGAGTTGTTTTCTGGTAAGAAGAGTCACTATTGCTCTCCAATTGCCATACACAGTGCAAATAGCACTCGCGTCTCTTCCCAGCAAGTACAGTGTATTGGAGAGAATAGGAGCTACTGTTCTTGTCAGTTTCCTAAGCAGAGTTGAACTAAATATGGTCCGTGTGTTTAGGAAGCACAATTCTTTTGTTCTCAGCAAGCTCACTGTTCTGGCCCTATAGGAAACACAGTAGAGTAGAAGAGTGCTCTTTTCTCAAAAGCAGAGTGTGTTTCTTGTAAGGCGAGCTAGCGTTTGTTTCCCAGTCCTAAATCGAGTTGAATCCCATGCAGTTTCTGGTCCTACGAGCAAGAGTTGTTTTCTGGTAAGGAAGTCACTATTGCGTTCCCAGTGCCATACACAGTGTAAATAACACTCGCGTCTGTTCCCAGCAAGTACAGTGTATCAGACTGAAGAGGAGCTATTGTTCTTGTCAGTTTACTAAGCAGAGTTGAACGAGATATGGCCCGTGTGTAGCAAGCACAGTTCTGTTGTTCTGAGCAAGCTCACTGTTCTGGCCCTATAGGAAACACAGTAGAGTAGAAGAGTGCTCTTTTCTCTAAAGCAGAGTGTGTTTCTTGTAAGGCGAGCTAGCGTTTGTTTCCCAGTCCTAAATGGAGTTGAATCACATGCAGTTTCTGGTCCTACGAGCAAGAGTTGTTTTATGGTATGAATAGTCACTATTGTGCTCCAATTGCCATACACAGTGCTAATAGCACTCGCGTCTGTTCCCCGCAAGTACAGTGTATTGGACTGAATAGGAGCTACTGTTCTTGTCAGGTTCCTAAGCAGAGTTGAACTAGATTTGGCCGTGTGTGTAGGAAGCACAGTTCTTTTGTTCTGATCAAGCTCACTGTTCTGGCCCTATAGGAAACACAGTAGAGTAGAAGAGTGCTCTTTTCTCAAAAGCAGAGTGTGTTTCTTGTAAGGCGAGCTAGCGTTTGTTTCCCAGTCCTAAATGGAGTTGAATCACATGCAGTTTCTGGTCCTACGAGCAAGAGTTTTTTTTCTGGTAAGAAGAGTCACTATTGCGCTGCCATTGCCATACACAGGACAAATAGCACTGTTGTCTGTTCCCAGCAGTACAGTGTATTGGACTGAAGAGGATCTACTGTTCTTGTCAGGTTTATAAGCAAAATTGAACTAGATATGGCCGTGTGTGGAGGAAGCACAGTACTTTTGTTCTGAGCAAGCTCAATGTTCGGACCCCATTGGAAACACAGTAGAGTAGAAGAGTGCTCTTTTCTCAAAAGCAGAGTGTGTTTCATGTAAGGCGAGCTAGCATTTGTTTCCCAGTTCTAAATAGAGTTGAATCACATGCAGTTTCTGGTCCTACGAGCAAGAGTTGTTTTCTGGTAAGAAGACTCACTATTGTGCTCCCATTGTCATACACAGGGCAAATAGCACTCGCGTCTGTTCCCAGCTAGAACAGTGTATTGGACTGAAAAGGATCTACTATTCTTGTCAGATTCCTAAGCAGAATTGAACTAGATATGACCGTGTGTTTAGGAAGCACAGTTCTTTTGTTCTGAGCAAGCTCACTGTTTTGGCCCTATAGGAAACACAGTAGAGTAGAAGAGTGCTCTTTTCTCAAAAGCAGAGTGTGTTTCTTGTAAGGCGAGCTAGAGTTTGTTTCCCAGTCCTAAATGGAGTTGAGTCACATGCAGTTTTTGGTCCTACGAGCAAGAGTTGTTTTCTGGGAAGAAGAGTCACTATTACGCTGCCATTGCCATACACAGGACAAATAGCACTCGCGTCTGTTCCCAGCAAATACAGTGTATCGGACTGAAGAGGAGCTACTGTTCTTGTCAGTTTCATAAGCAGAGTTGAACTAGATATGGTCCGTGTGTAGGAAGCACAGTTTTTTGTTATGAGCAAGCTCACTGTTTGAACCCCATAGGAAACACAGTAGAGTAGAAGAGTGCACTTTTCTCAAAAGCAGAATGTGTTTCTTGTAAGGCGAGTTAGTGTTTGTTTCCCAGTCCTAAATGGAGTTGAATCACATGCAGTTTCTGGTCCTATGAACAAGAGTTGTTTTCTGGTAAAAAGAGTCACTATTGCGTTGCCATTGCCATACACAGGACAAATAGCACTGGCGTCTTTTCCCAGCAAGTACAGTGTATTGGACTGAAGAGGATCTACTGTTCTTGTCAGTTTCCTAAGCAGAGTTGAACTAGATATGGCCCGTGTGTGTAGGAAGCACAGTTCTTTGGTTCTGAGAAAGCTCACTGTTCTGGCCCTATAGGAAACACAGTAGAGTAGAAAAGTGCTCTTTTCTCAAAAGCAGAGTGTGTTTCTTGTAAGGCGAGCTAGCGTTTGTTTCCCAGTCCTATATGGAGTTGAATCACATGCAGTTTCTGGTCCTTCGAGCAAGAGTTGTTTTCTGGTAAGGAAAGTCACTATTGTGCTCCCATTGCCATAAACACTGCAAATAGCACTCGCGTCTGTTCCCAGCAAGTGCAGTGTATTGGACTGAAGAGGATCTACTATTCTTGTCAGTTTCCTAAGCAGAATTGAACTAGATATGATCGTGTGTGTAGGAAGCACAGTTCTTTTGTTCGGAGCAAGCTCACTGTTTTGGCCCTATAGGAAACACTTTAGAGTAGAAGAGGGCTCCTTTCTCAAAAGAAGATTGTGTTTCTCCTAAGGTGAGCTAGCATTTGTTTCCCAGTCCTAAATGGAGTTGAATCTCATGCAGTTTCTGGTCCTACGAGCAAGAGTTGTTTTCTGGAAGAAGAGTCCCTAGTGCGCTCCCATTGTCATACACAGGGCAAATAGCACTCGCGTCTGTTCCCAGCAAGTACAGTGTATTGGACTGAAGAGGATCTATTATTATTGTCAGTTTCCTAAGCAGAATTGGACTAGATATGACCGTGTGTGTAGGAAGCACAGTTCTTTTGTTCTGAGCAAGCTCACTGTTTTGGCCCTATAGGAAACACAGTAGAGTAGAAGAGTGCTCTTTTCTCAAAAGCAGAGTGTGTTTCTTGTAAGGCGAGCTAGCGTTTGTTTCCCAGTCCAAAATGGAGTTGAGTCACATGCAGTTTTTGCTCCTACGAGCAAGAGTTGTTTTCTGGTAAGAAGAGTCACTATTGTTCTCCAATTGCCATACTCAGTGCAAATAGCACTCGCGTCTGTTCCCAGCAAGTACAGTGTATTGGACAGAATAGGAGCTACTGTTCTTGTCAGTTTCCTAAGCAGAGTTGAACTAGATATGGTCCGTGTGTGTAGGAAGCACAGTTCTTTTGTTCTCAGCAAGCTCACTGTTCTGGCCCTTTGTGAAACACAGTAGAGTAGAAGAGTGCTCTTTTCTCAAAAGCAGAGTGTGTTTCTTGTACGGCGAGCTAGCGTTTGTTTCCCAGTCCTAAATGGAGTTGAATCACATGCAGTTTCTGGTCCTACGAGCAAGAGTTGTTTTCTGGTAAGGAAGTCACTATTGCGCTCCCAGTGCCATACACAGTGCAAAGAGCACTCGCGTCTGTTCCCAGCAAGTACAGTTTATCGGACTGAAGAGGAGCTACTGTTCTTGTCAGTTTCCTAAGCAGAGTTGAACGAGATATGGCCCATGTGTAGGAAGCACAGTTCTTTTGTTCTGAGCAAGCTCACTGTATGGACCCCATTGGCAAAACAGTAGAGTAGAAGAGTGCTCTTTTCTCAAAAGCAGAGTGTGTTTCTTGTAAGGCGAGGTAGCGTTTGTTTCCCAGTCCTAAAAGGAGTTGAATCTCATGCAGTTTCTGGTCCTACGAGCAAGAGTTGTTTCCTGGTAAGAAGAGTCACTATTGTGCTCCCATTGAAATACACAAGGCAAATAGCACTGGCGTCTGTTCCCATCATGTACAGTGTATTGGACTGAAGAGGATCTACTGTTCTTGTCAGGTTCCTAAGCAGAGTTGAACTAGATATGGCCGTGTGTGTAGGAAGCACAGTTCTTTTTTTCTGATCAAGCTCATTGTTCTGGCCCTATAGGAAACACAGTAGAGTAGAAGAGTGCTCTTTCCTCTAAAGCATTGTGTGTTTCTTGTAAGGCGAGCTCGCGTTTGTTTCCCAGTCCTAAATGGAGTTGAGTCACATGCAATTTTTGGTCCTACGAGCAAGAGTTGTTTTCTGGTAAGAAGAGTCACTATTGCGCTCCAATTGCCATACACAGTGCAAATAGCACTTGCGTCTGTTCCCAGCAAGTACAGTGTATTGGCCTGAATAGGAGCTACTGTTCTTGTCAGTTTCCAAAGCATAGTTGAACTAGATATGGTCCGTGTGTGTAGGAAGCACAGTTTTTTTGTTCTCAGCAAGCTCACTGTTCTGGCCCTTTAGGAAACACAGTAGAGTAGAAGAGTGCTCTTTTCTCAAAAGCAGAGTGTGTTTCTTGTAAGGCGAGCTAGCGTTTGTTTCCGAGTCCTAAATGGAGTTGAATCACATGCAATTTCTGGTCCTACGAGCAAGAGTTGTTTTCTGGTAAGAAGAGTCACTTTTGCGCTCCAATTGCCATACACAGTGCTAATAGCACTCGCGTCTGTTCCCCGCAAGTACAGTGTATTGGACTGAATAGGAGCTACTGTTCTTGTCAGGTTCCTAAGCAGAGTTGAACTAGATATGTTCCGTGTGTAGGAAGCACAGTTGTTTTGTTCTGAGCAAGCTCACTGTTTGGACCCCCTAGGAAACACAGTAGAGTAGAAGAGTGCTCTTTTCTCAAAAGCAGAGTGTGTTTCTTGTAAGGCGAGCTAGCGTTTGTTTTCCAGTCCTAAATGGAGTTGAATCACATGCAGTTTCTGGTCCTACGAGCAAGAGTTGTTTTCTGGTAAGAAGAGTCACTATTGCGCTGCCATTGCCTTACACAGGACAAATAGCACTGTTGTCTGTTCCCAGCAGTACAGTGTATTGGACTGAAGAGGAGCTACTGTTCTTGTCAGTTTCCTAAGCAGAGTTGAACGAGATATGGCCCGTGTGTGTAGGAAGCACAGTTCTTTTGTTCTGAGCAAGCTCACTGTTCTGGTCCTTTAGGAAACACAGAAGAGTAGAAGAGTGCTCTTTTCTCAAAAGCAGAGTGTGTTTCTTGTAAGGTGAGCTAGCGTTTGTTTCCCAGTCCTAAATGGAGTTGAATTACATGCAGTTTCTTGTCCTATGAGCAAGAGTTGTTTTCTGGTAAGAAGAGTCACTATTGCGCTCCTATTGCCATACACAGTGCAAAAACACTCCCTACTGTTCTTTGCAACTACAGTGTATTTGACAGAAGAGGAGCTACTGTTCTTGTCAGTTTCCTAAGCTTCGTTGAACTAGATATGGCCCGTGTGTGTAGGAAGCACAGTTCTTTTGTTCTGTGCAAGCTCACTCTTCTGGCCTATAGGAAACACAGTAGAGTAGAAGAGTGCTCTTTTCTCAAAAGCAGAGTGTGTTTCTTGTAAGGCGAGCTTGCGTTTGTTTCCCAGTCCTAAATGGAGTTGAATCCCATGCAGTTTCTGGTCCTACGAGCAAGAGTTGTTTTCTGGTAAGGAAAGTCACTATTGCGCTCCCATTGCCATACACATTGCAAATAGCACTGGCGTCTGTTCCCAGCAAGTGCAGTGTATTGGACTGAAGAGGATCTACTATTCTTGTCAGTTTCCTAAGCAGAATTGAACTAAATATGACCGTGTGTGTAGGAAGAACAGTTCTTTTGTTCTGAGCAAGCTCACTGTTATGGCCCTATAGGAAACACTTTAGAGTAGAAGAGGGCTCTTTTCTCAAAAGCAGAGTGTGTTTCTTGTAAGGTGAGCTAGCGTTTGTTTCCCAGTCCTAAATGGAGTTGAATCTCATGCAGTTTCTGGTCCTACGAGCAAGACTTGTTTTCTGGTAAGAAGAGTCACTATTGCACTCCCATTGTCATACACAGGGAAAATAGCACTCGTGTCTGTTCCCAGCAAGTGCAGATTATTGGACTGAAGAGGATCTACTGTTCTTGTTAGGTACCTAAGCAGAATTGAACTAGGTATGGCGGTGTGTGTACGAAGCACAGTTGTTTTGTTCTGAGCAAGCTCACTGTTTGGACCCCATAGGAAACACAGTAGAGTAGAAGAGTGCTCTTTTCTCAAAAGCAGAGTGTGTTTCTTGTAAGGCGAGCTAGCGTTTCTTTCCCAGTCCTAAAGGGAGTTGACTCATATGCAGTTTCCGGTCCTACGAGCAAGAGTTGTTTTATGGTAAGAAGAGTCACTATTGCGCTGCCGTTTCCCACACAGGACAAATATCACTGTTGTCTCTTCCCAGCAGTACAGTGTATTGGACTGAAGAGGATCTACTGTTCTTGTCAGGTTCCTAAGCAGAATTGAACTAGGTATGGTGGTGTGTGTAGGAAGCACGGTTTTTTTGTTCTGAGCAATCTCACTGTTCTGGTCCTATAGGAAACACAGTAGAGTAGAAGAGTGCTCTTTTCTCAAAAGCAGAGTGTGTTTCTTGTAAGGCGAGCTAGCGTTTGTTTCCCAGTCCTATATGGAGTTGAATCACATGCAGTTTCTGGTCCTACGAGCAAGAGTTGTTTTCTGGTAAGGAAAGTCACTATTGCGCTCCCATTGCCATACACAGTGCAAATAGCACTCGCGTCTGTTCCCAGCAAGTACAGTGTATTGGACTGAAGAGGATCTACTATTCTTGTCAGTTTCCTAAGCAGAATTGAACTAGATATGACCGTGTGTGTAGGAAGCACAGTTCTTTTGTTCTGAGCAAGCTCACTGTTTTGGCCCTATAGGAAACACTTTAGAGTAGAAGAGGGCTCTATTCTCAAAAGCAGAGTGTGTTTCTTGTAAGGTGAGCTAGCGTTTGTTTCCCAGTCCTAAATGGAGTTGAATCTCATGCAGTTTCTGGTCCTACCAGCAAGAGTTGTTTTCTGGTAAGAAGAGTTACTATTGTGCTCCCATTTTCATACACAGGGCAAATAGCACTGGCGTCTGTTCCCAGCAAGTACAGTGTATTGGAATGAAGAGGATCTACTATTCTTGTCAGTTTCCTAAGCAGAATTGGACTTGATATGACCGTGTGTGTAGGAAGCACAGTTCTTTTGTTCTGAGCAAGCTCACTGTTTTGGCCCTATACTAAACACAGTAGCGTAGAAGAGTGCTCTTTTCTCAAAAGCAGAGTGTGTTTCTTGTAAGGCGAGCTAGCGTTTGTTTCCCAGTCCTAAATGGAGTTGAGTCACATGCAGTTTTTGCTCCTACGAGCAAGAGTTGTTTTCTGGTAAGAAGAGTCACTATTGCTCTCCAATTGCCATACACAGTGCAAATAGCACTCGCGTCTCTTCCCAGCAAGTACAGTGTATTGGACAGAATAGGAGCTACTGTTCTTGTCAGTTTCCTAAGCAGAGTTGAACTAAATATGGTCCGTGTGTTTAGGAAGCACAATTCTTTTGTTCTCAGCAAGCTCACTGTTCTGGCCCTATAGGAAACAGAGTAGAGTAGAAGAGTGCTCTTTTCTCAAAAGCAGAGTGTGTTTCTTGTAAGGCGAGCTAGCGTTTGTTTCCCAGTCCTAAATCGAGTTGAATCCCATGCAGTTTCTGGTCCTACGAGCAAGAGTTGTTTTCTGGTAAGGAAGTCACTATTGCGTTCCCAGTGCCATACACAGTGTAAATAACACTCGCGTCTGTTCCCAGCAAGTACAGTGTATCAGACTGAAGAGGAGCTATTGTTCTTGTCAGTTTACTAAGCAGAGTTGAACGAGATATGGCCCGTGTGTAGCAAGCACAGTTCTTTTGTTCTGAGCAAGCTCACTGTTTGGACCCCATTGGAAACACAGTAGAGTAGAAGAGTGCTCTTTTCTCTAAAGCAGAGTGTGTTTCTTGTAAGGCGAGCTAGAGTTTGTTTCCCAGTCCTAAATGGAGTTGAATCACATGCAGTTTCTGGTCCTACGAGCAAGAGTTGTTTTCTGGTAAGAAGATTCACTATTGTGCTCCCATTGAAGTACACAGGGCAAATAGCACTGGCGTCTGTTCCCATCATGTACAGTGTATTGGACTGAAGAGGATCTACTGTTCTTGTCAGGTTCCTAAGCAGAGTTGAACTAGATTTGGCCGTGTGTGTAGGAAGCACAGTTCTTTTGTTCTGATCAAGCTCACTGTTCTGGCCCTATAGGAAACACAGTAGAGTAGAAGAGTGCTCTTTTCTCAAAAGCAGAGTGTGTTTCTTGTAAGGCGAGCTAGCGTTTGTTTCCCAGTCCTAAATGGAGTTGAATCACATGCAGTTTCTGGTCCTACGAGCAAGAGTTTTTTTTCTGGTAAGAAGAGTCACTATTGCGCTGCCATTGCCATACACAGGACAAATAGCACTGTTGTCTGTTCCCAGCAGTAAAGTGTATTGGACTGAAGAGGATCTACTGTTCTTGTCAGGTTTATAAGCAAAATTGAACTAGATATGGCCGTGTGTGGAGGAAGCACAGTACTTTTGTTCTGAGCAAGCTCAATGTTCGGACCCCATTGGAAACACAGTAGAGTAGAAGAGTGCTCTTTTCTCAAAAGCAGAGTGTGTTTCATGTAAGGCGAGCTAGCATTTGTTTCCCAGTTCTAAATGGAGTTGAATCACATGCAGTTTCTGGTCCTACGAGCAAGAGTTGTTTTCTGGTAAGAAGAGTCACTATTGTGCTCCCATTGTCATACACAGGGCAAATAGCACTCGCGTCTGTTCCCAGCTAGAACAGTGTATTGGACTGAAAAGGATCTACTATTCTTGTCAGATTCCTAAGCAGAATTGAACTAGATATGACCGTGTGTTTAGGAAGCACAGTTCTTTTGTTCTGAGCAAGCTCACTGTTTTGGCCCTATAGGAAACACAGTAGAGTAGAAGAGTGCTCTTTTCTCAAAAGCAGAGTGTGTTTCTTGTAAGGCGAGCTAGAGTTTGTTTCCCAGTCCTAAATGGAGTTGAGTCACATGCAGTTTTTGGTCCTACGAGCAAGAGTTGTTTTCTGGGAAGAAGAGTCACTATTGCGCTGCCATTGCCATACACAGGACAAATAGCACTCGCGTCTGTTCCCAGCAAATACAGTGTATCGGACTGAAGAGGAGCTACTGTTCTTGTCAGTTTCATAAGCAGAGTTGAACTAGATATGGTCCGTGTGTAGGAAGCACAGTTTTTTGTTATGAGCAAGCTCACTGTTTGAACCCCATAGGAAACACAGTAGAGTAGAAGAGTGCTCTTTTCTCAAAAGCAGAATGTGTTTCTTGTAAGGCGAGTTAGTGTTTGTTTCCCAGTCCTAAATGGAGTTGAATCACATGCAGTTTCTGGTCCTATGAACAAGAGTTGTTTTCTGGTAAAAAGAGTCACTATTGTGCTGCCATTGCCATACACAGGACAAATAGCACTGGCGTCTTTTCCCAGCAAGTACAGTGTATTGGACTGTAGAGGATCTACTGTTCTTGTCAGTTTCCTAAGCAGAGTTGAACTAGATATGGCCCGTGTGTGTAGGAAGCACAGTTCTTTGGTTCTGAGAAAGCTCACTGTTCTGGCCCTATAGGAAACACAGTAGAGTAGAAAAGTGCTCTTTTCTCAAAAGCAGAGTGTGTTTCTTGTAAGGCGAGCTAGCGTTTGTTTCCCAGTCCTATATGGAGTTGAATCACATGCAGTTTCTGGTCCTTCGAGCAAGAGTTGTTTTCTGGTAAGGAAAGTCACTATTGTGCTCCCATTGCCATAAACACTGCAAATAGCACTGGCGTCTGTTCCCAGCAAGTGCAGTGTATTGGACTGAAGAGGATCTACTATTCTTGTCAGTTTCCTAAGCAGAATTGAACTAGATATGATCGTGTGTGTAGGAAGCACAGTTCTTTTGTTCGGAGCAAGCTCACTGTTTTGGCCCTATAGGAAACACTTTAGAGTAGAAGAGGGCTCCTTTCTCAAAAGAAGATTGTGTTTCTCCTAAGGTGAGCTAGCATTTGTTTCCCAGTCCTAAATGGAGTTGAATCTCATGCAGTTTCTGGTCCTACGAGCAAGAGTTGTTTTCTGGAAGAAGAGTCACTAGTGTGCTCCCATTGTCATACACAGGGCAAATAGCACTCGCGTCTGTTCCCAGCAAGTACAGTGTATTGGACTGAAGAGGATCTATTATTATTGTCAGTTTCCTAAGCAGAATTGGACTAGATATGACCGTGTGTGTAGGAAGCACAGTTCTTTTGTTCTGAGCAAGCTCACTGTTTTGGCCCTATAGGAAACACAGTAGAGTAGAAGAGTGCTCTTTTCTCAAAAGCAGAGTGTGTTTCTTGTAAGGCGAGCTAGCGTTTGTTTCCCAGTCCAAAATGGAGTTGAGTCACATGCAGTTTTTGCTCCTACGAGCAAGAGTTGTTTTCTGGTAAGAAGAGTCACTATTGCTCTCCAATTGCCATACTCAGTGCAAATAGCACGCGCGTCTGTTCCCAGCAAGTACAGTGTATTGGACAGAATAGGAGCTACTGTTCTTGTCAGTTTCCTAAGCAGAGTTGAACTAGATATGGTCCGTGTGTGTAGGAAGCACAGTTCTTTTGTTCTCAGCAAGCTCACTGTTCTGGCCCTTTGTGAAACACAGTAGAGTAGAAGAGTGCTCTTTTCTCAAAAGCAGAGTGTTTTTCTTGTACGGCGAGCTAGCGTTTGTTTCCCAGTCCTAAATGGAGTTGAATCACATGCAGTTTCTGGTCCTACGAGCAAGAGTTGTTTTCTGGTAAGGAAGTCACTATTGCGCTCCCAGTGCCATACACAGTGCAAAGAGCACTCGCGTCTGTTCCCAGCAAGTACAGTGTATCGGACTGAAGAGGAGCTACTGTTCTTGTCAGTTTCCTAAGCAGAGTTGAACGAGATATGGCCCATGTGTAGGAAGCACAGTTCTTTTGTTCTGAGCAAGCTCACTGTTTGGACCCCATTGGAAAAACAGTAGAGTAGAAGAGTGCTCTTTTCTCAAAAGCAGAGTGTGTTTCTTGTAAGGCGAGCTAGCGTTTGTTTCCCAGTCCTAAAAGGAGTTGAATTACATGCAGTTTCTTGTCCTATGAGCAAGAGTTGTTTCCTGGTAAGAAGAGTCAATATTGTGCTCCCATTGAAATACACAGGGCAAATAGCACTGGCGTCTGTTCCCATCATGTACAGTGTATTGGACTGAAGAGGATCTACTGTTCTTGTCAGGTTTCTAAGCAGAGTTGAACTAGATATGGCCGTGTGTGTAGGAAGCACAGTTCTTTTTTTCTGATCAAGCTCATTGTTCTGGCCCTATAGGAAACACAGTAGAGTAGAAGAGTGCTCTTTTCTCTAAAGCAGAGTGTGTTTCTTGTAAGGCGAGCTCGCGTTTGTTTCCCAGTCCTAAATGGAGTTGAGTCACATGCAATTTTTGGTCCTACGAGCAAGAGTTGTTTTCTGGTAAGAAGAGTCACTATTGCGCTCCAATTGCCATACACAGTGCAAATAGCACTTGCGTCTGTTCCCAGCAAGTACAGTGTATTGGCCTGAATAGGAGCTACTGTTCTTGTCAGTTTCCAAAGCATAGTTGAACTAGATATGGTCCGTGTGTGTAGGAAGCACAGTTTTTTTGTTCTCAGCAAGCTCACTGTTCTGGCCCTTTAGGAAACACAGTAGAGTAGAAGAGTGCTCTTTTCTCAAAAGCAGAGTGTGTTTCTTGTAAGGCGAGCTAGCGTTTGTTTCCGAGTCCTAAATGGAGTTGAATCACATGCAATTTCTGGTCCTACGAGCAAGAGTTGTTTTCTGGTAAGAAGAGTCACTTTTGCGCTGCCATTGCCATACACAGGACAAATAGCACTCGCATCTCTTCCCAGCAAGTACAGTGTATTGGACTGAAGAGGAGCTACTGTTCTTGTCAGATTCCAAAGCAGAGTTGAACTATATATTGTCCGTGTTTGTAGGAAGCACATTTCTTTTGTTCTGAGCAAGCTCACTGTTCTGGCCCTATAGGAAACACAGTAGAGTAGAAGAGTGCTCTTTTCTCTAAAGCAGAGTGTGTTTCTTGTAAGGTGAGCTAGCGTTTGTTTCCCAGTCCTAAATGGAGTTGAATCACATGCAGTTTCTGGTCCTACGAGCAAGAGTTGTTTTATGGTATGAATAGTCACTATTGTGCTCCAATTGCCATACACAGTGCTAATAGCACTCGCGTCTGTTCCCCGCAAGTACAGTGTATTGGACTGAATAGGAGCTACTGTTCTTGTCAGGTTCCTAAGCAGAGTTGAACTAGATATGTTCCGTGTGTAGGAAGCACAGTTGCTTTGTTCTGAGCAAGCTCACTGTTTGGACCCCCTAGGAAACACAGTAGAGTAGAAGAGTGCTCTTTTCTCAAAAGCAGAGTGTGTTTCTTGTAAGGCGAGCTAGCGTTTGTTTCCCAGTCCTAAATGGAGTTGAATCACATGCAGTTTCTGGTCCTACGAGCAAGAGTTGTTTTCTGGTAAGAAGAGTCACTATTGCGCTGCCATTGCCTTACACAGGACAAATAGCACTGTTGTCTGTTCCCAGCAGTACAGTGTATTGGACTGAAGAGGAGCTACTGTTCTTGTCAGTTTCCTAAGCAGAGTTGAACGAGATATGGCCCGTGTGTGTAGGAAGCACAGTTCTTTTGTTCTGAGCAAGCTCACTGTTCTGGTCCTTTAGGAAACACAGAAGAGTAGAAGAGTGCTCTTTTCTCAAAAGCAGAGTGTGTTTCTTGTAAGGTGAGCTAGCGTTTGTTTCCCAGTCCTAAATGGAGTTGAATTACATGCAG
Source organism: Peromyscus eremicus (assembly GCF_949786415.1). NCBI lineage: Eukaryota > Metazoa > Chordata > Mammalia > Rodentia > Cricetidae > Peromyscus > Peromyscus eremicus. Next base: position 43,986 of record NW_026735306.1, on the reverse strand, counting down.
TTTCTTGTCCTATGAGCAAGAGTTGTTTTCTGGTAAGAAGAGTCACTATTGCGCTCCTATTGCCATACACAGTGCAAAAACACTCCCTACTGTTCTTTGCAAGTACAGTGTATTTGACAGAAGAGGAGCTACTGTTCTTGTCAGTTTCCTAAGCTTCGTTGAACTAGATATGGCCCGTGTGTGTAGGAAGCACAGTTCTTTTGTTCTGTGCAAGCTCACTCTTCTGGCCTATAGGAAACACAGTAGAGTAGAAGAGTGCTCTTTTCTCAAAAGCAGAGTGTGTTTCTTGTAAGGCGAGCTTGCGTTTGTTTCCCAGTCCTAAATGGAGTTGAATACCATGCAGTTTCTGGTCCTACGAGCAAGAGTTGTTTTCTGGTAAGGAAAGTCACTATTGCGCTCCCATTGCCATACACATTGCAAATAGCACTGGCGTCTGTTCCCAGCAAGTGCAGTGTATTGGACTGAAGAGGATCTACTATTCTTGTCAGTTTCCTAAGCAGAATTGAACTAGATATGACCGTGTGTGTAGGAAGAACAGTTCTTTTGTTCTGAGCAAGCTCACTGTTATGGCCCTATAGGAAACACTTTAGAGTAGAAGAGGGCTCTTTTCTCAAAAGCAGAGTGTGTTTCTTGTAAGGTGAGCTAGCGTTTGTTTCCCAGTCCTAAATGGAGTTGAATCTCATGCAGTTTCTGGTCCTACGAGCAAGACTTGTTTTCTGGTAAGAAGAGTCACTATTGCACTCCCATTGTCATACACAGGGAAAATAGCACTCGTGTCTGTTCCCAGCAAGTGCAGTGTATTGGACTGAAGAGGATCTACTGTTCTTGTTAGGTACCTAAGAAGAATTGAACTAGGTATGGCGGTGTGTGTACGAAGCACAGTTGTTTTGTTCTGAGCAAGCTCACTGTTTGGACCCCATAGGAAACACAGTAGAGTAGAAGAGTGCTCTTTTCTCAAAAGCAGAGTGTGTTTCTTGTAAGGCGAGCTAGCGTTTCTTTCCCAGTCCTAAAGGGAGTTGACTCATATGCAGTTTCCGGTCCTACGAGCAAGAGTTGTTTTATGGTAAGAAGAGTCACTATTGCGCTGCCATTTCCCACACAGGACAAATATCACTGTTGTCTCTTCCCAGCAGTACAGTGTATTGGACTGAAGAGGATCTACTGTTCTTGTCAGGTTCCTAAGCAGAATTGAACTAGGTATGGTGGTGTGTGTAGGAAGCACGGTTTTTTTGTTCTGAGCAATCTCACTGTTCTGGTCCTATAGGAAACACAGTAGAGTAGAAGAGTGCTCTTTTCTCAAAAGCAGAGTGTGTTTCTTGTAAGGCGAGCTAGCGTTTGTTTCCCAGTCCTATATGGAGTTGAATCACATGCAGTTTCTGGTCCTACGAGCAAGAGTTGTTTTCTGGTAAGGAAAGTCACTATTGCGCTCCCATTGCCATACACAGTGCAAATAGCACTCGCGTCTGTTCCCAGCAAGTACAGTGTATTGGACTGAAGAGGATCTACTATTCTTGTCAGTTTCCTAAGCAGAATTGAACTAGATATGACCGTGTGTGTAGGAAGCACAGTTCTTTTGTTCTGAGCAAGCTCACTGTTTTGGCCCTATAGGAAACACTTTAGAGTAGAAGAGGGATCTATTCTCAAAAGCAGAGTGTGTTTCTTGTAAGGTGAGCTAGCGTTTGTTTCCCAGTCCTAAATGGAGTTGAATCTCATGCAGTTTCTGGTCCTACCAGCAAGAGTTGTTTTCTGGTAGGAAGAGTTACTATTGTGCTCCCATTTTCATACACAGGGCAAATAGCACTGGCGTCTGTTCCCAGCAAGTACAGTGTATTGGAATGAAGAGGATCTACTATTCTTGTCAGTTTCCTAAGCAGAATTGGACTTGATATGACCGTGTGTGTAGGAAGCACAGTTCTTTTGTTCTGAGCAAGCTCACTGTTTTGGCCCTATACTAAACACAGTAGCGTAGAAGAGTGCTCTTTTCTCAAAAGCAGAGTATGTTTCTTGTAAGGCGAGCTAGCGTTTGTTTCCCAGTCCTAAATGGAGTTGAGTCACATGCAGTTTTTGCTCCTACGAGCAAGAGTTGTTTTCTGGTAAGAAGAGTCACTATTGCTCTCCAATTGCCATACACAGTGCAAATAGCACTCGCGTCTCTTCCCAGCAAGTACAGTGTATTGGACAGAATAGGAGCTACTGTTCTTGTCAGTTTCCTAAGCAGAGTTGAACTAAATATGGTCCGTGTGTTTAGGAAGCACAATTCTTTTGTTCTCAGCAAGCTCACTGTTCTGGCCCTTTGTGAAACACAGTAGAGTAGAAGAGTGCTCTTTTCTCAAAAGCAGAGTGTGTTTCTTGTAAGGCGAGCTAGCGTTTGTTTCCCAGTCCTAAATCGAGTTGAATCCCATGCAGTTTCTGGTCCTACGAGCAAGAGTTGTTTTCTGGTAAGGAAGTCACTATTGCGTTCCCAGTGCCATACACAGTGTAAATAACACTCGCGTCTGTTCCCAGCAAGTACAGTGTATCAGACTGAAGAGGAGCTATTGTTCTTGTCAGTTTACTAAGCAGAGTTGAACGAGATATGGCCCGTGTGTAGCAAGCACAGTTCTTTTGTTCTGAGCAAGCTCACTGTTTGGACCCCATTGGAAACACAGTAGAGTAGAAGAGTGCTCTTTTCTCTAAAGCAGAGTGTGTTTCTTGTAAGGCGAGCTAGAGTTTGTTTCCCAGTCCTAAATGGAGTTGAATCACATGCAGTTTCTGGTCCTACGAGCAAGAGTTGTTTTCTGGTAAGAAGATTCACTATTGTGCTCCCATTGAAGTACACAGGGCAAATAGCACTGGCGTCTGTTCCCATCATGTACAGTGTATTGGACTGAAGAGGATCTACTGTTCTTGTCAGGTTCCTAAGCAGAGTTGAACTAGATTTGGCCGTGTGTGTAGGAAGCACAGTTCTTTTGTTCTGATCAAGCTCACTGTTCTGGCCCTATAGGAAACACAGTAGAGTAGAAGAGTGCTCTTTTCTCAAAAGCAGAGTGTGTTTCTTGTAAGGCGAGCTAGAGTTTGTTTCCCAGTCCTAAATGGAGTTGAGTCACATGCAGTTTTTTGTCCTACGAGCAAGAGTTGTTTTCTGGTAATACGAGTCACTATTGTGCTCCAATTGCCATACACAGTGCAAATAGCACTCGCGTCTGTTCCCCGCAAGTACAGTGTATTGGACTGAATAGGAGCTACTGTTCTTGTCAGGTTCCTAAGCAGAGTTGAACTAGATATGTTCCGTGTGTAGGAAGCACAGTTGTGTTGTTCTGAGCAAGCTCACTGTTTGGACCCCCTAGGAAACACAGTAGAGTAGAAGAGTGCTCTTTTCTCAAAAGCAGAGTGTGTTTCTTGTAAGGCGAGCTAGCGTTTGTTTCCCAGTCCTAAATGGAGTTGAATCACATGCAGTTTCTGTTCCTACGAGCAAGAGTTGTTTTCTGGTAAATAGAGTCACTATTGCGCTGCCATTGCCTTACACAGGACAAATAGCACTGTTGTCTGTTCCCAGCAGCACAGTGTATTGGACTGAAGAGGATCTACTGTTCTTGTCAGGTTCCTAAGCAGAGTTGACCTAGGTATGGCGGTGTGTGTAGGAAGCACAGTTGTTTTGTTCTGAGCAAGCTCACTGTTCTGGCCCTATAGGAAACACAGTAGAGTAGAAGAGTGCTCTTTTCTCAATAGCAGAGTGTGTTTCTTGTAAGGCGAGCTAGCGTTTGTTTCCCAGTCCTAAATGGAGTTGAATCACATGCAGTTTCTTGTCCTACGAGCAAGAGTTGTTTTCTGGTAAGAAGAGTCACTATTGCGCTCCTATTGCCATACACAGTGCAAATAGCACTCGCGTCTGTTCCCAGCAAGTGCAGTGTATTGGACTGAAGAGGATCTACTATTCTTGTCAGTTTCCTAAGTAGAATTGAACTAGATATGACCGTGTGTGTAGGAAGCACAGTTCTTTTGTTCTGAGCAAGCTCACTGTTTTGGCCCTATGGGAAACACTTTAGAGGAGAAGAGGGCTCTTTTCTCAAAAGCAGAGTGTGTTTCTTGTAAAGTGAGCTAGCGTTTGTTTCCATGTCCTAACTGGAGTTGAATCCCATGCAGTTTCTGGTCCTACGAGCAAGAGTTGTTTTCTGGTAAGAAGAGTCACTATTGCGCTCCCATTGTCATACACAGGGCAAATAGCACTCGCATCTGTTCCCAGCAAGTACAGTGTATTGGACAGAAGAGGATCTACTATTCTTGTCAGTTTCCTAAGCAGAATTGAACTAGATATGACCGTGTGTGTAGGAAGCACAGTTCTTTTGTTCTGAGCAAGCTCACTGTTTTGGCCCTATAGGAAACACAGTAAAGTAGAAGAGTGCTCTTTTCTCAAAAGCAGAGTTTGTTTCTTGTAAGGCGAGCTAGCGTTTGTTTCCCAGTCATAAATGGAGTTGAGTCACATGCAGTTTTTGCTCCTACGAGCAAGAGTTGTTTTCTGGTAAGAAGAGTCACTATTGTGCTCCAATTGCCATACACAGTGCAAATAGCACTCGCGTCTGTTCCCAGCAATTACAGTGTATTGGACTGAATAGGAGCTACTGTTCTTGTCAGTTTCCAAAGCATAGTTGAACTCGATATAGTCCGTGTGTGTAGGAAGCACAGTCCTTTTGTTCTCAGCAAGCTCACTGTTCTGGCCCTATAGGAAACACAGTAGAGTAGAAGAGTGCTCTTTTCTCAAAAGCAGAGTGTGTTTCTTGTAAGGCGAGCTAGCGTTTGTTTCCCAGTCCTAAATGGAGTTGAATCACATGCAGTTTCTGGTCCTACGAGCAAGAGTTGTTTTATGGTAAGAATAGTCACTATTGTGCTGCCATTGCCATACACAGGACAAATAGCACTGGCGTCTGTTCCCAGCAAGTACAGTGTATTGGACTGAAGAGGATCTACTGTTCTTGTCAGGTTCCTAATCAAAATTGAACTAGATATGGCCGTGTGTGTAGGAAGCACAGTTCTTTTGTTATGAGCAAGCTAACTGTCCTGGCCCTACAGGAAACACAGTAGAGTAGAAGAGTGCTCTTTTCTCAAAAGAAGGGTGTGTTTCTTGTAAGGCGAGCTCGCATTTGTTTCCCAGTCTAAATGGAGTTGAATCACATGCAGTTTCTGGTCCTACGAGCAAGAGTTGTTTTCTGGTAAGAGGAGTCACTATTGTGCTCCCATTGTCATACACAGGGCAAATAGCACTGGCGTCTGTTCCCAGCATGTACAGTGTATTGGACTGAAGAGGAGCTACTGTTCTTTTCAGGTTCCTAAGCAGAGTTTTACTAGATATGGTCCGTGTGTGTAGGAAGCACAGTTCTTTTGTTCTGAGCAAGCTCACTGTTTGGACACCAAGGAAACACAGCAGAGTAGAAGAGTGCTCTTTTCTCAAAAGCAGAGTGTGTTTCTTGTAAGGCGAGCTAGCGTTTGTTTCCCAGTCCTAAATGGAGTTGAATCCCATGCAGTTTCTGCTCCTACGAGCAAGAGTTGTTTTCTGGTAAGAAGAGTCACTATTGCGCTGCCATTGCCATACACAGGACAAATAGCACTGTTGTCTGCTCCCAGCAGTACAGTGTATTGGACGGAAGAGGATCTACGGTTCTTGTCAGGTTCCTAAGCAGAATTGAACTAGGTATGGCCGTGTGTGTAGGAAGCACAGTTCTTTTGTTCTGAGCAAGTTCACTGTTCAGACCTCATAGGAAACACAGTAGATAGAAGAGTGCTTTTTTCTCTAAAGCAGAGTGTGTTTCTTGTATGGCGAGCTAGTGTTTGTTTCCTAGTCCTAAATGGAGTTGAGTCACATGCAGTCTCTGGTCCTACGAGCAAGAGTTGTTTTCTGGTTAGAAGAGTCACTATTGTGCTCCCATTGTCATACACATGGCAAATAGCACTCGCGTCTGTTCCCAGCATGTACAGTGTATTGTACTAAAGAGGATCTACTGTTCTTGTCAGGTTCCTAAGCAGAATTGAACTAGGTATGGCCGTGTGTGTAGGAAGCACAGTTCTTTTCTTCTGAGCAAGTTCACTGTTCAGACCTCTTAGGAAACACAGTAGAGTAGAAGAGTGCTTTTTTCTCTAAATCAGAGTGTGTTTCTTGTAAGGCGAGCTAGTGTTTTTTCCTAGTCCTAAATGGAGATGAATCACATGCAGACTCTGGTCCTACGAGCAAGAGTTGTTTTCTGGTAAGAAGAGTCACTATTGTGCTCCCATTGTCATACACAGGGCAAATAGCACTCGCGTCTGTTCCCAGCTAGAACAGTGTATTGGACTGAAGAGGGTCTACTGTTCTTTTCAGGTTCCTAAGCAGAGTTGAACTAGATATGGCCGTGTGTAGGAAGCACAGTTCTTTTGTTCTCAGCAAGCTCACTGTTCTGGCCCTATAGGAAACACAGTAGAGTAGAAGAGTGCTCTTTTCTCAAAAGCAGAGTGTGTTTCTTGTAAGGCGAGCTAGAGTTTGTTTCCCAGTCCTAAATGGAGTTGAGTCACATGCAGTTTTTTGTCCTACGAGCAAGAGTTGTTTTCTGGTAATACGAGTCACTATTGTGCTCCAATTGCCATACACAGTGCAAATAGCACTCGCGTCTGTTCCCCGCAAGTACAGTGTATTGGACTGAATAGGAGCTACTGTTCTTGTCAGGTTCCTAAGCAGAGTTGAACTAGATATGTTCCGTGTGTAGGAAGCACAGTTGTTTTGTTCTGAGCAAGCTCACTGTTTGGACCCCCTAGGAAACACAGTAGAGTAGAAGAGTGCTCTTTTCTCAAAAGCAGAGTGTGTTTCTTGTAAGGCGAGCTAGCGTTTGTTTCCCAGTCCTAAATGGAGTTGAATCACATGCAGTTTCTGTTCCACGAGCAAGAGTTGTTTTCTGGTAAATAGAGTCACTATTGCGCTGCCATTGCCTTACACAGGACAAATAGCACTGTTGTCTGTTCCCAGCAGTACAGTGTATTGGACTGAAGAGGATCTACTGTTCTTGTCAGGTTCCTAAGCAGAGTTGACCTAGGTATGGCGGTGTGTGTAGGAAGCACAGTTGTTTTGTTCTGAGCAAGCTCACTGTTCTGGCCCTATAGGAAACACAGTAGAGTAGAAGAGTGCTCTTTTCTCAATAGCAGAGTGTGTTTCTTGTAAGGCGAGCTAGCGTTTGTTTCCCAGTCCTAAATGGAGTTGAATCACATGCAGTTTCTTGTCCTACGAGCAAGAGTTGTTTTCTGGTAAGAAGAGTCACTATTGCGCTCCTATTGCCATACACAGTGCAAATAGCACTCGCGTCTGTTCCCAGCAAGTGCAGTGTATTGGACTGAAGAGGATCTACTATTCTTGTCAGTTTCCTAAGTAGAATTGAACTAGATATGACCGTGTGTGTAGGAAGCACAGTTCTTTTGTTCTGAGCAAGCTCACTGTTTTGGCCCTATAGGAAACACTTTAGAGGAGAAGAGGGCTCTTTTCTCAAAAGCAGAGTGTGTTTCTTGTAAAGTGAGCTAGCGTTTGTTTCCATGTCCTAAATGGAGTTGAATCCCATGCAGTTTCTGGTCCTACGAGCAAGAGTTGTTTTCTGGTAAGAAGAGTCACTATTGCGCTCCCATTGTCATACACAGGGCAAATAGCACTCGCATCTGTTCCCAGCAAGTACAGTGTATTGGACAGAAGAGGATCTACTATTCTTGTCAGTTTCCTAAGCAGAATTGAACTAGATATGACCGTGTGTGTAGGAAGCACAGTTCTTTTGTTCTGAGCAAGCTCACTGTTTTGGCCCTATAGGAAACACAGTAGAGTAGAAGAGTGCTCTTTTCTCAAAAGCAGAGTTTGTTTCTTGTAAGGCGAGCTAGCGTTTGTTTCCCAGTCATAAATGGAGTTGAGTCACATGCAGTTTTTGCTCCTACGAGCAAGAGTTGTTTTCTGGTAAGAAGAGTCACTATTGTGCTCCAATTGCCATACACAGTGCAAATAGCACTCGCGTCTGTTCCCAGCAATTACAGTGTATTGGACTGAATAGGAGCTACTGTTCTTGTCAGTTTCCAAAGCATAGTTGAACTCGATATAGTCCGTGTGTGTAGGAAGCACAGTCCTTTTGTTCTCAGCAAGCTCACTGTTCTGGCCCTATAGGAAACACAGTAGAGTAGAAGAGTGCTCTTTTCTCAAAAGCAGAGTGTGTTTCTTGTAAGGCGAGCTAGCGTTTGTTTCCCAGTCCTAAATGGAGTTGAATCACATGCAGTTTCTGGTCCTACGAGCAAGAGTTGTTTTATGGTAAGAATAGTCACTATTGTGCTGCCATTGCCATACACAGGACAAATAGCACTGGCGTCTGTTCCCAGCAAGTACAGTGTATTGGACTGAAGAGGATCTACTGTTCTTGTCAGGTTCCTAATCAAAATTGAACTAGATATGGCCGTGTGTGTAGGAAGCACAGTTCTTTTGTTATGAGCAAGCTCACTGTTCGGACCCCATAGGAAACAAAGTACAGTAGAAGAGTGCTCTTTTCTCTAAAGCAGATTGTGTTTCTTGTAAGGCTAGCTAGCATTTGTTTCCCAGTCCTAAATGGAGTTGAATCACATACAGTTTCTGGTCCTACGAGCAAGAGTTGTTTTCTGGTAAGGAAATCACTATTGCGCTCCCATTGCCATACACAGTGCAAATAGCACTCGCATCTGTTCCCAGAAAGTACAATGTATTGGACTGAAGAGGATCTACTGTTCTTGTCAGTTTCCTAAGCAGAGTTAAACTAGATATGGCCCATGTGTGTAGGAAGCACAGTTCTTTTGTTCTGAGCAAGCTCACTGTTCTGGCCCTATAGGAAACACAGTAGAGTAGAAGAGTGCTCTTTTCTCTAAAGCAGAGTGTGTTTCTTGTAAGGCGAGCTAGCGTTTGTTTCCCAGTCCTAAATGGAGTTGAGTCACATGCAGTTTTTTGTCCTACGAGCAAGAGTTGTTTTCTGGTAAGACGAGTCACTATTGTGCTCCAATTGCCATGCACAGTGCAAATAGCACTCGCGTCTGTTCCCAGCAAGTACAGTGTATTGGACTGAAGAGGAGCTACTGTTCTTTTCAGGTTCCTAAGCAGAGTTTTACTAGATATGGTCCGTGTGTGTAGGAAGCACAGTTCTTTTGTTCTGAGCAAGCTCACTGTTTGGACACCAAGGAAACACAGCAGAGTAGAAGAGTGCTCTTTTCTCAAAAGCAGAGTGTGTTTCTTGTAAGGCGAGCTAGCGTTTGTTTCCCAGTCCTAAATGGAGTTGAATCCCATGCAGTTTCTGCTCCTACGAGCAAGAGTTGTTTTCTGGTAAGAAGAGTCACTATTGCGCTGCCATTGCCATACACAGGACAAATAGCACTGTTGTCTGCTCCCAGCAGTACAGTGTATTGGACGGAAGAGGATCTACGGTTCTTGTCAGGTTCCTAAGCAGAATTGAACTAGGTATGGCCGTGTGTGTAGGAAGCACAGTTCTTTTGTTCTGAGCAAGTTCACTGTTCAGACCTCATAGGAAACACAGTAGATAGAAGAGTGCTTTTTTCTCTAAAGCAGAGTGTGTTTCTTGTATGGCGAGCTAGTGTTTGTTTCCTAGTCCTAAATGGAGTTGAGTCACATGCAGTCTCTGGTCCTACGAGCAAGAGTTGTTTTCTGGTTAGAAGAGTCACTATTGTGCTCCCATTGTCATACACATGGCAAATAGCACTCGCGTCTGTTCCCAGCATGTACAGTGTATTGTACTGAAGAGGATCTACTGTTCTTGTCAGGTGTCTAAGCAGAATTGAACTAGGTATGGCCGTGTGTGTAGGAAGCACAGTTCTTTTCTTCTGAGCAAGTTCACTGTTCAGACCTCTTAGGAAACACAGTAGAGTAGAAGAGTGCTTTTTTCTCTAAATCAGAGTGTGTTTCTTGTAAGGCGAGCTAGTGTTTTTTCCTAGTCCTAAATGGAGATGAATCACATGCAGACTCTGGTCCTACGAGCAAGAGTTGTTTTCTGGTAAGAAGAGTCACTATTGTGCTCCCATTGTCATACACAGGGCAAATAGCACTCGCGTCTGTTCCCAGCTAGAACAGTGTATTGGACTGAAGAGGGTCTACTGTTCTTTTCAGGTTCCTAAGCAGAGTTGAACTAGATATGGCCGTGTGTAGGAAGCACAGTTCTTTTGTTCTCAGCAAGCTCACTGTTCTGGCCCTATAGGAAACACAGTAGAGTAGAAGAGTGCTCTTTTCTCAAAAGCAGAGTGTGTTTCTTGTAAGGCGAGCTAGAGTTTGTTTCCCAGTCCTAAATGGAGTTGAGTCACATGCAGTTTTTTGTCCTACGAGCAAGAGTTGTTTTCTGGTAATACGAGTCACTATTGTGCTCCAATTGCCATACACAGTGCAAATAGCACTCGCGTCTGTTCCCCGCAAGTACAGTGTATTGGACTGAATAGGAGCTACTGTTCTTGTCAGGTTCCTACGCAGAGTTGAACTAGATATGTTCCGTGTGTAGGAAGCACAGTTGTTTTGTTCTGAGCAAGCTCACTGTTTGGACCCCCTAGGAAACACAGTAGAGTAGAAGAGTGCTCTTTTCTCAAAAGCAGAGTGTGTTTCTTGTAAGGCGAGCTAGCGTTTGTTTCCCAGTCCTAAATGGAGTTGAATCACATGCAGTTTCTGTTCCTACGAGCAAGAGTTGTTTTCTGGTAAATAGAGTCACTATTGCGCTGCCATTGCCTTACACAGGACAAATAGCACTGTTGTCTGTTCCCAGCAGTACAGTGTATTGGACTGAAGAGGATCTACTGTTCTTGTCAGGTTCCTAAGCAGAGTTGACCTAGGTATGGCGGTGTGTGTAGGAAGCACAGTTGTTTTGTTCTGAGCAAGCTCACTGTTCTGGCCCTATAGGAAACACAGTAGAGTAGAAGAGTGCTCTTTTCTCAATAGCAGAGTGTGTTTCTTGTAAGGCGAGCTAGCGTTTGTTTCCCAGTCCTAAATGGAGTTGAATCACATGCAGTTTCTTGTCCTACGAGCAAGAGTTGTTTTCTGGTAAGAAGAGTCACTATTGCGCTCCTATTGCCATACACAGTGCAAATAGCACTCGCGTCTGTTCCCAGCAAGTGCAGTGTATTGGACTGAAGAGGATCTACTATTCTTGTCAGTTTCCTAAGTAGAATTGAACTAGATATGACCGTGTGTGTAGGAAGCACAGTTCTTTTGTTCTGAGCAAGCTCACTGTTTTGGCCCTATAGGAAACACTTTAGAGGAGAAGAGGGCTCTTTTCTCAAAAGCAGAGTGTGTTTCTTGTAAAGTGAGCTAGCGTTTGTTTCCATGTCCTAAATGGAGTTGAATCCCATGCAGTTTCTGGTCCTACGAGCAAGAGTTGTTTTCTGGTAAGAAGAGTCACTATTGCGCTCCCATTGTCATACACAGGGCAAATAGCACTCGCATCTGTTCCCAGCAAGTACAGTGTATTGGACAGAAGAGGATCTACTATTCTTGTCAGTTTCCTAAGCAGAATTGAACTAGATATGACCGTGTGTGTAGGAAGCACAGTTCTTTTGTTCTGAGCAAGCTCACTGTTTTGGCCCTATAGGAAACACAGTAGAGTAGAAGAGTGCTCTTTTCTCAAAAGCAGAGTTTGTTTCTTGTAAGGCGAGCTAGCGTTTGTTTCCCAGTCATAAATGGAGTTGAGTCACATGCAGTTTTTGCTCCTACGAGCAAGAGTTGTTTTCTGGTAAGAAGAGTCACTATTGTGCTCCAATTGCCATACACAGTGCAAATAGCACTCGCGTCTGTTCCCAGCAATTACAGTGTATTGGACTGAATAGGAGCTACTGTTCTTGTCAGTTTCCAAAGCATAGTTGAACTCGATATAGTCCGTGTGTGTAGGAAGCACAGTCCTTTTGTTCTCAGCAAGCTCACTGTTCTGGCCCTATAGGAAACACAGTAGAGTAGAAGAGTGCTCTTTTCTCAAAAGCAGAGTGTGTTTCTTGTAAGGCGAGCTAGCGTTTGTTTCCCAGTCCTAAATGGAGTTGAATCACATGCAGTTTCTGGTCCTACGAGCAAGAGTTGTTTTATGGTAAGAATAGTCACTATTGTGCTGCCATTGCCATACACAGGACAAATAGCACTGGCGTCTGTTCCCAGCAAGTACAGTGTATTGGACTGAAGAGGATCTACTGTTCTTGTCAGGTTCCTAATCAAAATTGAACTAGATATGGCCGTGTGTGTAGGAAGCACAGTTCTTTTGTTATGAGCAAGCTAACTGTCCTGGCCCTACAGGAAACACAGTAGAGTAGAAGAGTGCTCTTTTCTCAAAAGAAGGGTGTGTTTCTTGTAAGGCGAGCTCGCGTTTGTTTCCCAGTCTAAATGGAGTTGAATCACATGCAGTTTCTGGTCCTACGAGCAAGAGTTGTTTTCTGGTAAGAGGAGTCACTATTGTGCTCCCATTGTCATACACAGGGTAAATAGCACTGGCGTCTGTTCCCAGCATGTACAGTGTATTGGACTGAAGAGGATCTACTGTTCTTGTCAGGTTCCTAAGCAGAGTTGAACTAGATATGGCCGTGTGTGTAGGAAGCACAGTTTTTTTGTTCTGAGCAAGCTCACTGTTCGGACCCCATAGGAAACAAAGTACAGTAGAAGAGTGCTCTTTTCTCTAAAGCAGATTGTGTTTCTTGTAAGGCTAGCTAGCATTTGTTTCCCAGTCCTAAATGGAGTTGAATCACATACAGTTTCTGGTCCTACGAGCAAGAGTTGTTTTCTGGTAAGGAAATCACTATTGCGCTCCCATTGCCATACACAGTGCAAATAGCACTCGCATCTGTTCCCAGAAAGTACAATGTATTGGACTGAAGAGGATCTACTGTTCTTGTCAGTTTCCTAAGCAGAGTTAAACTAGATATGGCCCATGTGTGTAGGAAGCACAGTTCTTTTGTTCTGAGCAAGCTCACTGTTCTGGCCCTATAGGAAACACAGTAGAGTAGAAGAGTGCTCTTTTCTCTAAAGCAGAGTGTGTTTCTTGTAAGGCGAGCTAGCGTTTGTTTCCCAGTCCTAAATGGAGTTGAGTCACATGCAGTTTTTTGTCCTACGAGCAAGAGTTGTTTTCTGGTAAGACGAGTCACTATTGTGCTCCAATTGCCATACACAGTGCAAATAGCACTCGCGTCTGTTCCCAGCAAGTACAGTGTATTGGACTGAAGAGGAGCTACTGTTCTTTTCAGGTTCCTAAGCAGAGTTTTACTAGATATGGTCCGTGTGTGTAGGAAGCACAGTTCTTTTGTTCTGAGCAAGCTCACTGTTTGGACACCAAGGAAACACAGCAGAGTAGAAGAGTGCTCTTTTCTCAAAAGCAGAGTGTGTTTCTTGTAAGGCGAGCTAGCGTTTGTTTCCCAGTCCTAAATGGAGTTGAATCCCATGCAGTTTCTGCTCCTACGAGCAAGAGTTGTTTTCTGGTAAGAAGAGTCACTATTGCGCTGCCATTGCCATACACAGGACAAATAGCACTGTTGTCTGCTCCCAGCAGTACAGTGTATTGGACGGAAGAGGATCTACGGTTCTTGTCAGGTTCCTAAGCAGAATTGAACTAGGTATGGCCGTGTGTGTAGGAAGCACAGTTCTTTTGTTCTGAGCAAGTTCACTGTTCAGACCTCATAGGAAACGCAGTAGATAGAAGAGTGCTTTTTTCTCTAAAGCAGAGTGTGTTTCTTGTATGGCGAGCTAGTGTTTGTTTCCTAGTCCTAAATGGAGTTGAGTCACATGCAGTCTCTGGTCCTACGAGCAAGAGTTGTTTTCTGGTTAGAAGAGTCACTATTGTGCTCCCATTGTCATACACATGGCAAATAGCACTCGCGTCTGTTCCCAGCATGTACAGTGTATTGTACTGAAGAGGATCTACTGTTCTTGTCAGGTTCCTAAGCAGAATTGAACTAGGTATGGCCGTGTGTGTAGGAAGCACAGTTCTTTTCTTCTGAGCAAGTTCACTGTTCAGACCTCTTAGGAAACACAGTAGAGTAGAAGAGTGCTTTTTTCTCTAAATCAGAGTGTGTTTCTTGTAAGGCGAGCTAGTGTTTTTTCCTAGTCCTAAATGGAGATGAATCACATGCAGACTCTGGTCCTACGAGCAAGAGTTGTTTTCTGGTAAGAAGAGTCACTATTGTGCTCCCATTGTCATACACAGGGCAAATAGCACTCGTGACTGTTTCCAGCATGTACAGTGTATTGGACTGAAGAGGGTCTACTGTTCTTTTCAGGTTCCTAAGCAGAGTTGAACTAGATATGGCCGTGTGTAGGAAGCACAGTTCTTTTGTTCTCAGCAAGCTCACTGTTCTGGCCATATAGGAAACACAGTAGAGTAGAAGAGTGCTCTTTTCTCAAAAGCAGAGTGTGTTTCTTGTAAGGCGAGCTAGAGTTTGTTTCCCAGTCCTAAATGGAGTTGAGTCACATGCAGTTTTTTGTCCTACGAGCAAGAGTTGTTTTCTGGTAATACGAGTCACTATTGTGCTCCAATTGCCATACACAGTGCAAATAGCACTCGCGTCTGTTCCCCGCAAGTACAGTGTATTGGACTGAATAGGAGCTACTGTTCTTGTCAGGTTCCTAAGCAGAGTTGAACTAGATATGTTCCGTGTGTAGGAAGCACAGTTGTGTTGTTCTGAGCAAGCTCACTGTTTGGACCCCCTAGGAAACACAGTAGAGTAGAAGAGTGCTCTTTTCTCAAAAGCAGAGTGTGTTTCTTGTAAGGCGAGCTAGCGTTTGTTTCCCAGTCCTAAATGGAGTTGAATCACATGCAGTTTCTGTTCCTACGAGCAAGAGTTGTTTTCTGGTAAATAGAGTCACTATTGCGCTGCCATTGCCTTACACAGGACAAATAGCACTGTTGTCTGTTCCCAGCAGCACAGTGTATTGGACTGAAGAGGATCTACTGTTCTTGTCAGGTTCCTAAGCAGAGTTGACCTAGGTATGGCGGTGTGTGTAGGAAGCACAGTTGTTTTGTTCTGAGCAAGCTCACTGTTCTGGCCCTATAGGAAACACAGTAGAGTAGAAGAGTGCTCTTTTCTCAATAGCAGAGTGTGTTTCTTGTAAGGCGAGCTAGCGTTTGTTTCCCAGTCCTAAATGGAGTTGAATCACATGCAGTTTCTTGTCCTACGAGCAAGAGTTGTTTTCTGGTAAGAAGAGTCACTATTGCGCTCCTATTGCCATACACAGTGCAAATAGCACTCGCGTCTGTTCCCAGCAAGTGCAGTGTATTGGACTGAAGAGGATCTACTATTCTTGTCAGTTTCCTAAGTAGAATTGAACTAGATATGACCGTGTGTGTAGGAAGCACAGTTCTTTTGTTCTGAGCAAGCTCACTGTTTTGGCCCTATAGGAAACACTTTAGAGGAGAAGAGGGCTCTTTTCTCAAAAGCAGAGTGTGTTTCTTGTAAAGTGAGCTAGCGTTTGTTTCCATGTCCTAACTGGAGTTGAATCCCATGCAGTTTCTGGTCCTACGAGCAAGAGTTGTTTTCTGGTAAGAAGAGTCACTATTGCGCTCCCATTGTCATACACAGGGCAAATAGCACTCGCATCTGTTCCCAGCAAGTACAGTGTATTGGACAGAAGAGGATCTACTATTCTTGTCAGTTTCCTAAGCAGAATTGAACTAGATATGACCGTGTGTGTAGGAAGCACAGTTCTTTTGTTCTGAGCAAGCTCACTGTTTTGGCCCTATAGGAAACACAGTAAAGTAGAAGAGTGCTCTTTTCTCAAAAGCAGAGTTTGTTTCTTGTAAGGCGAGCTAGCGTTTGTTTCCCAGTCATAAATGGAGTTGAGTCACATGCAGTTTTTGCTCCTACGAGCAAGAGTTGTTTTCTGGTAAGAAGAGTCACTATTGTGCTCCAATTGCCATACACAGTGCAAATAGCACTCGCGTCTGTTCCCAGCAATTACAGTGTATTGGACTGAATAGGAGCTACTGTTCTTGTCAGTTTCCAAAGCATAGTTGAACTCGATATAGTCCGTGTGTGTAGGAAGCACAGTCCTTTTGTTCTCAGCAAGCTCACTGTTCTGGCCCTATAGGAAACACAGTAGAGTAGAAGAGTGCTCTTTTCTCAAAAGCAGAGTGTGTTTCTTGTAAGGCGAGCTAGCGTTTGTTTCCCAGTCCTAAATGGAGTTGAATCACATGCAGTTTCTGGTCCTACGAGCAAGAGTTGTTTTATGGTAAGAATAGTCACTATTGTGCTGCCATTGCCATACACAGGACAAATAGCACTGGCGTCTGTTCCCAGCAAGTACAGTGTATTGGACTGAAGAGGATCTACTGTTCTTGTCAGGTTCCTAATCAAAATTGAACTAGATATGGCCGTGTGTGTAGGAAGCACAGTTCTTTTGTTATGAGCAAGCTAACTGTCCTGGCCCTACAGGAAACACAGTAGAGTAGAAGAGTGCTCTTTTCTCAAAAGAAGGGTGTGTTTCTTGTAAGGCGAGCTCGCATTTGTTTCCCAGTCTAAATGGAGTTGAATCACATGCAGTTTCTGTTCCTACGAGCAAGAGTTGTTTTCTGGTAAATAGAGTCACTATTGCGCTGCCATTGCCTTACACAGGACAAATAGCACTGTTGTCTGTTCCCAGCAGCACAGTGTATTGGACTGAAGAGGATCTACTGTTCTTGTCAGGTTCCTAAGCAGAGTTGACCTAGGTATGGCGGTGTGTGTAGGAAGCACAGTTGTTTTGTTCTGAGCAAGCTCACTGTTCTGGCCCTATAGGAAACACAGTAGAGTAGAAGAGTGCTCTTTTCTCAATAGCAGAGTGTGTTTCTTGTAAGGCGAGCTAGCGTTTGTTTCCCAGTCCTAAATGGAGTTGAATCACATGCAGTTTCTTGTCCTACGAGCAAGAGTTGTTTTCTGGTAAGAAGAGTCACTATTGCGCTCCTATTGCCATACACAGTGCAAATAGCACTCGCGTCTGTTCCCAGCAAGTGCAGTGTATTGGACTGAAGAGGATCTACTATTCTTGTCAGTTTCCTAAGTAGAATTGAACTAGATATGACCGTGTGTGTAGGAAGCACAGTTCTTTTGTTCTGAGCAAGCTCACTGTTTTGGCCCTATAGGAAACACTTTAGAGGAGAAGAGGGCTCTTTTCTCAAAAGCAGAGTGTGTTTCTTGTAAAGTGAGCTAGCGTTTGTTTCCATGTCCTAACTGGAGTTGAATCCCATGCAGTTTCTGGTCCTACGAGCAAGAGTTGTTTTCTGGTAAGAAGAGTCACTATTGCGCTCCCATTGTCATACACAGGGCAAATAGCACTCGCATCTGTTCCCAGCAAGTACAGTGTATTGGACAGAAGAGGATCTACTATTCTTGTCAGTTTCCTAAGCAGAATTGAACTAGATATGACCGTGTGTGTAGGAAGCACAGTTCTTTTGTTCTGAGCAAGCTCACTGTTTTGGCCCTATAGGAAACACAGTAAAGTAGAAGAGTGCTCTTTTCTCAAAAGCAGAGTTTGTTTCTTGTAAGGCGAGCTAGCGTTTGTTTCCCAGTCATAAATGGAGTTGAGTCACATGCAGTTTTTGCTCCTACGAGCAAGAGTTGTTTTCTGGTAAGAAGAGTCACTATTGTGCTCCAATTGCCATACACAGTGCAAATAGCACTCGCGTCTGTTCCCAGCAATTACAGTGTATTGGACTGAATAGGAGCTACTGTTCTTGTCAGTTTCCAAAGCATAGTTGAACTCGATATAGTCCGTGTGTGTAGGAAGCACAGTCCTTTTGTTCTCAGCAAGCTCACTGTTCTGGCCCTATAGGAAACACAGTAGAGTAGAAGAGTGCTCTTTTCTCAAAAGCAGAGTGTGTTTCTTGTAAGGCGAGCTAGCGTTTGTTTCCCAGTCCTAAATGGAGTTGAATCACATGCAGTTTCTGGTCCTACGAGCAAGAGTTGTTTTATGGTAAGAATAGTCACTATTGTGCTGCCATTGCCATACACAGGACAAATAGCACTGGCGTCTGTTCCCAGCAAGTACAGTGTATTGGACTGAAGAGGATCTACTGTTCTTGTCAGGTTCCTAATCAAAATTGAACTAGATATGGCCGTGTGTGTAGGAAGCACAGTTCTTTTGTTATGAGCAAGCTAACTGTCCTGGCCCTACAGGAAACACAGTAGAGTAGAAGAGTGCTCTTTTCTCAAAAGAAGGGTGTGTTTCTTGTAAGGCGAGCTCGCATTTGTTTCCCAGTCTAAATGGAGTTGAATCACATGCAGTTTCTGTTCCTACGAGCAAGAGTTGTTTTCTGGTAAGAGGAGTCACTATTGTGCTCCCATTGTCATACACAGGGCAAATAGCACTGGCGTCTGTTCCCAGCATGTACAGTGTATTGGACTGAAGAGGAGCTACTGTTCTTTTCAGGTTCCTAAGCAGAGTTTTACTAGATATGGTCCGTGTGTGTAGGAAGCACAGTTCTTTTGTTCTGAGCAAGCTCACTGTTTGGACACCAAGGAAACACAGCAGAGTAGAAGAGTGCTCTTTTCTCAAAAGCAGAGTGTGTTTCTTGTAAGGCGAGCTAGCGTTTGTTTCCCAGTCCTAAATGGAGTTGAATCCCATGCAGTTTCTGCTCCTACGAGCAAGAGTTGTTTTCTGGTAAGAAGAGTCACTATTGCGCTGCCATTGCCATACACAGGACAAATAGCACTGTTGTCTGCTCCCAGCAGTACAGTGTATTGGACGGAAGAGGATCTACGGTTCTTGTCAGGTTCCTAAGCAGAATTGAACTAGGTATGGCCGTGTGTGTAGGAAGCACAGTTCTTTTGTTCTGAGCAAGTTCACTGTTCAGACCTCATAGGAAACACAGTAGATAGAAGAGTGCTTTTTTCTCTAAAGCAGAGTGTGTTTCTTGTATGGCGAGCTAGTGTTTGTTTCCTAGTCCTAAATGGAGTTGAGTCACATGCAGTCTCTGGTCCTACGAGCAAGAGTTGTTTTCTGGTTAGAAGAGTCACTATTGTGCTCCCATTGTCATACACATGGCAAATAGCACTCGCGTCTGTTCCCAGCATGTACAGTGTATTGTACTAAAGAGGATCTACTGTTCTTGTCAGGTTCCTAAGCAGAATTGAACTAGGTATGGCCGTGTGTGTAGGAAGCACAGTTCTTTTCTTCTGAGCAAGTTCACTGTTCAGACCTCTTAGGAAACACAGTAGAGTAGAAGAGTGCTTTTTTCTCTAAATCAGAGTGTGTTTCTTGTAAGGCGAGCTAGTGTTTTTTCCTAGTCCTAAATGGAGATGAATCACATGCAGACTCTGGTCCTACGAGCAAGAGTTGTTTTCTGGTAAGAAGAGTCACTATTGTGCTCCCATTGTCATACACAGGGCAAATAGCACTCGCGTCTGTTCCCAGCTAGAACAGTGTATTGGACTGAAGAGGGTCTACTGTTCTTTTCAGGTTCCTAAGCAGAGTTGAACTAGATATGGCCGTGTGTAGGAAGCACAGTTCTTTTGTTCTCAGCAAGCTCACTGTTCTGGCCCTATAGGAAACACAGTAGAGTAGAAGAGTGCTCTTTTCTCAAAAGCAGAGTGTGTTTCTTGTAAGGCGAGCTAGAGTTTGTTTCCCAGTCCTAAATGGAGTTGAGTCACATGCAGTTTTTTGTCCTACGAGCAAGAGTTGTTTTCTGGTAATACGAGTCACTATTGTGCTCCAATTGCCATACACAGTGCAAATAGCACTCGCGTCTGTTCCCCGCAAGTACAGTGTATTGGACTGAATAGGAGCTACTGTTCTTGTCAGGTTCCTAAGCAGAGTTGAACTAGATATGTTCCGTGTGTAGGAAGCACAGTTGTTTTGTTCTGAGCAAGCTCACTGTTTGGACCCCCTAGGAAACACAGTAGAGTAGAAGAGTGCTCTTTTCTCAAAAGCAGAGTGTGTTTCTTGTAAGGCGAGCTAGCGTTTGTTTCCCAGTCCTAAATGGAGTTGAATCACATGCAGTTTCTGTTCCTACGAGCAAGAGTTGTTTTCTGGTAAATAGAGTCACTATTGCGCTGCCATTGCCTTACACAGGACAAATAGCACTGTTGTCTGTTCCCAGCAGTACAGTGTATTGGACTGAAGAGGATCTACTGTTCTTGTCAGGTTCCTAAGCAGAGTTGACCTAGGTATGGCGGTGTGTGTAGGAAGCACAGTTGTTTTGTTCTGAGCAAGCTCACTGTTCTGGCCCTATAGGAAACACAGTAGAGTAGAAGAGTGCTCTTTTCTCAATAGCAGAGTGTGTTTCTTGTAAGGCGAGCTAGCGTTTGTTTCCCAGTCCTAAATGGAGTTGAATCACATGCAGTTTCTTGTCCTACGAGCAAGAGTTGTTTTCTGGTAAGAAGAGTCACTATTGCGCTCCTATTGCCATACACAGTGCAAATAGCACTCGCGTCTGTTCCCAGCAAGTGCAGTGTATTGGACTGAAGAGGATCTACTATTCTTGTCAGTTTCCTAAGTAGAATTGAACTAGATATGACCGTGTGTGTAGGAAGCACAGTTCTTTTGTTCTGAGCAAGCTCACTGTTTTGGCCCTATAGGAAACACTTTAGAGGAGAAGAGGGCTCTTTTCTCAAAAGCAGAGTGTGTTTCTTGTAAAGTGAGCTAGCGTTTGTTTCCATGTCCTAAATGGAGTTGAATCCCATGCAGTTTCTGGTCCTACGAGCAAGAGTTGTTTTCTGGTAAGAAGAGTCACTATTGCGCTCCCATTGTCATACACAGGGCAAATAGCACTCGCATCTGTTCCCAGCAAGTACAGTGTATTGGACAGAAGAGGATCTACTATTCTTGTCAGTTTCCTAAGCAGAATTGAACTAGATATGACCGTGTGTGTAGGAAGCACAGTTCTTTTGTTCTGAGCAAGCTCACTGTTTTGGCCCTATAGGAAACACAGTAGAGTAGAAGAGTGCTCTTTTCTCAAAAGCAGAGTTTGTTTCTTGTAAGGCGAGCTAGCGTTTGTTTCCCAGTCATAAATGGAGTTGAGTCACATGCAGTTTTTGCTCCTACGAGCAAGAGTTGTTTTCTGGTAAGAAGAGTCACTATTGTGCTCCAATTGCCATACACAGTGCAAATAGCACTCGCGTCTGTTCCCAGCAATTACAGTGTATTGGACTGAATAGGAGCTACTGTTCTTGTCAGTTTCCAAAGCATAGTTGAACTCGATATAGTCCGTGTGTGTAGGAAGCACAGTCCTTTTGTTCTCAGCAAGCTCACTGTTCTGGCCCTATAGGAAACACAGTAGAGTAGAAGAGTGCTCTTTTCTCAAAAGCAGAGTGTGTTTCTTGTAAGGCGAGCTAGCGTTTGTTTCCCAGTCCTAAATGGAGTTGAATCACATGCAGTTTCTGGTCCTACGAGCAAGAGTTGTTTTATGGTAAGAATAGTCACTATTGTGCTGCCATTGCCATACACAGGACAAATAGCACTGGCGTCTGTTCCCAGCAAGTACAGTGTATTGGACTGAAGAGGATCTACTGTTCTTGTCAGGTTCCTAATCAAAATTGAACTAGATATGGCCGTGTGTGTAGGAAGCACAGTTCTTTTGTTATGAGCAAGCTCACTGTTCGGACCCCATAGGAAACAAAGTACAGTAGAAGAGTGCTCTTTTCTCTAAAGCAGATTGTGTTTCTTGTAAGGCTAGCTAGCATTTGTTTCCCAGTCCTAAATGGAGTTGAATCACATACAGTTTCTGGTCCTACGAGCAAGAGTTGTTTTCTGGTAAGGAAATCACTATTGCGCTCCCATTGCCATACACAGTGCAAATAGCACTCGCATCTGTTCCCAGAAAGTACAATGTATTGGACTGAAGAGGATCTACTGTTCTTGTCAGTTTCCTAAGCAGAGTTAAACTAGATATGGCCCATGTGTGTAGGAAGCACAGTTCTTTTGTTCTGAGCAAGCTCACTGTTCTGGCCCTATAGGAAACACAGTAGAGTAGAAGAGTGCTCTTTTCTCTAAAGCAGAGTGTGTTTCTTGTAAGGCGAGCTAGCGTTTGTTTCCCAGTCCTAAATGGAGTTGAGTCACATGCAGTTTTTTGTCCTACGAGCAAGAGTTGTTTTCTGGTAAGACGAGTCACTATTGTGCTCCAATTGCCATGCACAGTGCAAATAGCACTCGCGTCTGTTCCCAGCAAGTACAGTGTATTGGACTGAAGAGGAGCTACTGTTCTTTTCAGGTTCCTAAGCAGAGTTTTACTAGATATGGTCCGTGTGTGTAGGAAGCACAGTTCTTTTGTTCTGAGCAAGCTCACTGTTTGGACACCAAGGAAACACAGCAGAGTAGAAGAGTGCTCTTTTCTCAAAAGCAGAGTGTGTTTCTTGTAAGGCGAGCTAGCGTTTGTTTCCCAGTCCTAAATGGAGTTGAATCCCATGCAGTTTCTGCTCCTACGAGCAAGAGTTGTTTTCTGGTAAGAAGAGTCACTATTGCGCTGCCATTGCCATACACAGGACAAATAGCACTGTTGTCTGCTCCCAGCAGTACAGTGTATTGGACGGAAGAGGATCTACGGTTCTTGTCAGGTTCCTAAGCAGAATTGAACTAGGTATGGCCGTGTGTGTAGGAAGCACAGTTCTTTTGTTCTGAGCAAGTTCACTGTTCAGACCTCATAGGAAACACAGTAGATAGAAGAGTGCTTTTTTCTCTAAAGCAGAGTGTGTTTCTTGTATGGCGAGCTAGTGTTTGTTTCCTAGTCCTAAATGGAGTTGAGTCACATGCAGTCTCTGGTCCTACGAGCAAGAGTTGTTTTCTGGTTAGAAGAGTCACTATTGTGCTCCCATTGTCATACACATGGCAAATAGCACTCGCGTCTGTTCCCAGCATGTACAGTGTATTGTACTGAAGAGGATCTACTGTTCTTGTCAGGTGTCTAAGCAGAATTGAACTAGGTATGGCCGTGTGTGTAGGAAGCACAGTTCTTTTCTTCTGAGCAAGTTCACTGTTCAGACCTCTTAGGAAACACAGTAGAGTAGAAGAGTGCTTTTTTCTCTAAATCAGAGTGTGTTTCTTGTAAGGCGAGCTAGTGTTTTTTCCTAGTCCTAAATGGAGATGAATCACATGCAGACTCTGGTCCTACGAGCAAGAGTTGTTTTCTGGTAAGAAGAGTCACTATTGTGCTCCCATTGTCATACACAGGGCAAATAGCACTCGCGTCTGTTCCCAGCTAGAACAGTGTATTGGACTGAAGAGGGTCTACTGTTCTTTTCAGGTTCCTAAGCAGAGTTGAACTAGATATGGCCGTGTGTAGGAAGCACAGTTCTTTTGTTCTCAGCAAGCTCACTGTTCTGGCCCTATAGGAAACACAGTAGAGTAGAAGAGTGCTCTTTTCTCAAAAGCAGAGTGTGTTTCTTGTAAGGCGAGCTAGAGTTTGTTTCCCAGTCCTAAATGGAGTTGAGTCACATGCAGTTTTTTGTCCTACGAGCAAGAGTTGTTTTCTGGTAATACGAGTCACTATTGTGCTCCAATTGCCATACACAGTGCAAATAGCACTCGCGTCTGTTCCCCGCAAGTACAGTGTATTGGACTGAATAGGAGCTACTGTTCTTGTCAGGTTCCTACGCAGAGTTGAACTAGATATGTTCCGTGTGTAGGAAGCACAGTTGTTTTGTTCTGAGCAAGCTCACTGTTTGGACCCCCTAGGAAACACAGTAGAGTAGAAGAGTGCTCTTTTCTCAAAAGCAGAGTGTGTTTCTTGTAAGGCGAGCTAGCGTTTGTTTCCCAGTCCTAAATGGAGTTGAATCACATGCAGTTTCTGTTCCTACGAGCAAGAGTTGTTTTCTGGTAAATAGAGTCACTATTGCGCTGCCATTGCCTTACACAGGACAAATAGCACTGTTGTCTGTTCCCAGCAGTACAGTGTATTGGACTGAAGAGGATCTACTGTTCTTGTCAGGTTCCTAAGCAGAGTTGACCTAGGTATGGCGGTGTGTGTAGGAAGCACAGTTGTTTTGTTCTGAGCAAGCTCACTGTTCTGGCCCTATAGGAAACACAGTAGAGTAGAAGAGTGCTCTTTTCTCAATAGCAGAGTGTGTTTCTTGTAAGGCGAGCTAGCGTTTGTTTCCCAGTCCTAAATGGAGTTGAATCACATGCAGTTTCTTGTCCTACGAGCAAGAGTTGTTTTCTGGTAAGAAGAGTCACTATTGCGCTCCTATTGCCATACACAGTGCAAATAGCACTCGCGTCTGTTCCCAGCAAGTGCAGTGTATTGGACTGAAGAGGATCTACTATTCTTGTCAGTTTCCTAAGTAGAATTGAACTAGATATGACCGTGTGTGTAGGAAGCACAGTTCTTTTGTTCTGAGCAAGCTCACTGTTTTGGCCCTATAGGAAACACTTTAGAGGAGAAGAGGGCTCTTTTCTCAAAAGCAGAGTGTGTTTCTTGTAAAGTGAGCTAGCGTTTGTTTCCATGTCCTAAATGGAGTTGAATCCCATGCAGTTTCTGGTCCTACGAGCAAGAGTTGTTTTCTGGTAAGAAGAGTCACTATTGCGCTCCCATTGTCATACACAGGGCAAATAGCACTCGCATCTGTTCCCAGCAAGTACAGTGTATTGGACAGAAGAGGATCTACTATTCTTGTCAGTTTCCTAAGCAGAATTGAACTAGATATGACCGTGTGTGTAGGAAGCACAGTTCTTTTGTTCTGAGCAAGCTCACTGTTTTGGCCCTATAGGAAACACAGTAGAGTAGAAGAGTGCTCTTTTCTCAAAAGCAGAGTTTGTTTCTTGTAAGGCGAGCTAGCGTTTGTTTCCCAGTCATAAATGGAGTTGAGTCACATGCAGTTTTTGCTCCTACGAGCAAGAGTTGTTTTCTGGTAAGAAGAGTCACTATTGTGCTCCAATTGCCATACACAGTGCAAATAGCACTCGCGTCTGTTCCCAGCAATTACAGTGTATTGGACTGAATAGGAGCTACTGTTCTTGTCAGTTTCCAAAGCATAGTTGAACTCGATATAGTCCGTGTGTGTAGGAAGCACAGTCCTTTTGTTCTCAGCAAGCTCACTGTTCTGGCCCTATAGGAAACACAGTAGAGTAGAAGAGTGCTCTTTTCTCAAAAGCAGAGTGTGTTTCTTGTAAGGCGAGCTAGCGTTTGTTTCCCAGTCCTAAATGGAGTTGAATCACATGCAGTTTCTGGTCCTACGAGCAAGAGTTGTTTTATGGTAAGAATAGTCACTATTGTGCTGCCATTGCCATACACAGGACAAATAGCACTGGCGTCTGTTCCCAGCAAGTACAGTGTATTGGACTGAAGAGGATCTACTGTTCTTGTCAGGTTCCTAATCAAAATTGAACTAAATATGGCCGTGTGTGTAGGAAGCACAGTTCTTTTGTTATGAGCAAGCTAACTGTCCTGGCCCTACAGGAAACACAGTAGAGTAGAAGAGTGCTCTTTTCTCAAAAGAAGGGTGTGTTTCTTGTAAGGCGAGCTCGCGTTTGTTTCCCAGTCTAAATGGAGTTGAATCACATGCAGTTTCTGGTCCTACGAGCAAGAGTTGTTTTCTGGTAAGAGGAGTCACTATTGTGCTCCCATTGTCATACACAGGGCAAATAGCACTGGCGTCTGTTCCCAGCATGTACAGTGTATTGGACTGAAGAGGATCTACTGTTCTTGTCAGGTTCCTAAGCAGAGTTGAACTAGATATGGCCGTGTGTGTAGGAAGCACAGTTTTTTTGTTCTGAGCAAGCTCACTGTTCGGACCCCATAGGAAACAAAGTACAGTAGAAGAGTGCTCTTTTCTCTAAAGCAGATTGTGTTTCTTGTAAGGCTAGCTAGCATTTGTTTCCCAGTCCTAAATGGAGTTGAATCACATACAGTTTCTGGTCCTACGAGCAAGAGTTGTTTTCTGGTAAGGAAATCACTATTGCGCTCCCATTGCCATACACAGTGCAAATAGCACTCGCATCTGTTCCCAGAAAGTACAATGTATTGGACTGAAGAGGATCTACTGTTCTTGTCAGTTTCCTAAGCAGAGTTAAACTAGATATGGCCCATGTGTGTAGGAAGCACAGTTCTTTTGTTCTGAGCAAGCTCACTGTTCTGGCCCTATAGGAAACACAGTAGAGTAGAAGAGTGCTCTTTTCTCTAAAGCAGAGTGTGTTTCTTGTAAGGCGAGCTAGCGTTTGTTTCCCAGTCCTAAATGGAGTTGAGTCACATGCAGTTTTTTGTCCTACGAGCAAGAGTTGTTTTCTGGTAAGACGAGTCACTATTGTGCTCCAATTGCCATACACAGTGCAAATAGCACTCGCGTCTGTTCCCAGCAAGTACAGTGTATTGGACTGAAGAGGAGCTACTGTTCTTTTCAGGTTCCTAAGCAGAGTTTTACTAGATATGGTCCGTGTGTGTAGGAAGCACAGTTCTTTTGTTCTGAGCAAGCTCACTGTTTGGACACCAAGGAAACACAGCAGAGTAGAAGAGTGCTCTTTTCTCAAAAGCAGAGTGTGTTTCTTGTAAGGCGAGCTAGCGTTTGTTTCCCAGTCCTAAATGGAGTTGAATCCCATGCAGTTTCTGCTCCTACGAGCAAGAGTTGTTTTCTGGTAAGAAGAGTCACTATTGCGCTGCCATTGCCATACACAGGACAAATAGCACTGTTGTCTGCTCCCAGCAGTACAGTGTATTGGACGGAAGAGGATCTACGGTTCTTGTCAGGTTCCTAAGCAGAATTGAACTAGGTATGGCCGTGTGTGTAGGAAGCACAGTTCTTTTGTTCTGAGCAAGTTCACTGTTCAGACCTCATAGGAAACACAGTAGATAGAAGAGTGCTTTTTTCTCTAAAGCAGAGTGTGTTTCTTGTATGGCGAGCTAGTGTTTGTTTCCTAGTCCTAAATGGAGTTGAGTCACATGCAGTCTCTGGTCCTACGAGCAAGAGTTGTTTTCTGGTTAGAAGAGTCACTATTGTGCTCCCATTGTCATACACATGGCAAATAGCACTCGCGTCTGTTCCCAGCATGTACAGTGTATTGTACTGAAGAGGATCTACTGTTCTTGTCAGGTTCCTAAGCAGAATTGAACTAGGTATGGCCGTGTGTGTAGGAAGCACAGTTCTTTTCTTCTGAGCAAGTTCACTGTTCAGACCTCTTAGGAAACACAGTAGAGTAGAAGAGTGCTTTTTTCTCTAAATCAGAGTGTGTTTCTTGTAAGGCGAGCTAGTGTTTTTTCCTAGTCCTAAATGGAGATGAATCACATGCAGACTCTGGTCCTACGAGCAAGAGTTGTTTTCTGGTAAGAAGAGTCACTATTGTGCTCCCATTGTCATACACAGGGCAAATAGCACTCGTGACTGTTTCCAGCATGTACAGTGTATTGGACTGAAGAGGGTCTACTGTTCTTTTCAGGTTCCTAAGCAGAGTTGAACTAGATATGGCCGTGTGTAGGAAGCACAGTTCTTTTGTTCTCAGCAAGCTCACTGTTCTGGCCATATAGGAAACACAGTAGAGTAGAAGAGTGCTCTTTTCTCAAAAGCAGAGTGTGTTTCTTGTAAGGCGAGCTAGAGTTTGTTTCCCAGTCCTAAATGGAGTTGAGTCACATGCAGTTTTTTGTCCTACGAGCAAGAGTTGTTTTCTGGTAATACGAGTCACTATTGTGCTCCAATTGCCATACACAGTGCAAATAGCACTCGTGTATGTTCCCCGCAAGTACAGTGTATTGGACTGAATAGGAGCTACTGTTCTTGTCAGGTTCCTAAGCAGAGTTGAACTAGATATGTTCCGTGTGTAGGAAGCACAGTTGTTTTGTTCTGAGCAAGCTCACTGTTTGGACCCCCTAGGAAACACAGTAGAGTAGAAGAGTGCTCTTTTCTCAAAAGCAGAGTGTGTTTCTTGTAAGGCGAGCTAGCGTTTGTTTCCCAGTCCTAAATGGAGTTGAATCACATGCAGTTTCTGTTCCTACGAGCAAGAGATGTTTTCTGGTAAATAGAGTCACTATTGCGCTGCCATTGCCTTACACAGGACAAATAGCACTGTTGTCTGTTCCCAGCAGTACAGTGTATTGGACTGAAGAGGATCTACTGTTCTTGTCAGGTTCCTAAGCAGAGTTGACCTAGGTATGGCGGTGTGTGTAGGAAGCACAGTTGTTTTGTTCTGAGCAAGCTCACTGTTCTGGCCCTATAGGAAACACAGTAGAGTAGAAGAGTGCTCTTTTCTCAATAGCAGAGTGTGTTTCTTGTAAGGCGAGCTAGCGTTTGCTTCCCAGTCCTAAATGGAGTTGAATCACATGCAGTTTCTTGTCCTATGAGCAAGAGTTGTTTTATGGTAAGAATAGTCACTATTGCGCTGCCATTGCCATACACAGGACAAATAGCACTGTTGTCTCTTCCCAGCAGTACAGTGTATTGGACTGAAGAGGATCTACTGTTCTTGTCAGGTTCCTAAGCAGAATTGAACTAGGTATGGTGGTGTGTGTAGGAAGCACGGTTTTTTTGTTCTGAGCAAGCTCACTGTTCGGACCTGATAGGAAACACAGTAGAGTAGAAGAGTGCTCTTTTCTCAAAAGCAGAGTGTGTTTCTTGTAAGGCGAGCTAGCGTTTGCTTCCCAGTCCTATATGGAGTTGAATCACATGCAGTTTCTGGTACTACGAGCAAGAGTTGTTTTCTGGTAAGAAGAGTCACTATTGCGCTCCTATTGCCATACACAGTGCAAATAGCACTCGCGTCTGTTCCCAGCAAGTGCAGTGTATTGGACTGAAGAGGATCTACTATTCTTGTCAGTTTCCTAAGTAGAATTGAACTAGATATGACCGTGTGTGTAGGAAGCACAGTTCTTTTGTTCTGAGCAAGCTCACTGTTTTGGCCCTATAGGAAACACTTTAGAGGAGAAGAGGGCTCTTTTCTCAAAAGCAGAGTGTGTTTCTTGTAAAGTGAGCTAGCGTTTGTTTCCATGTCCTAAATGGAGTTGAATCCCATGCAGTTTCTGGTCCTACGAGCAAGAGTTGTTTTCTGGTAAGAAGAGTCACTATTGCGCTCCCATTGTCATACACAGGGCAAATAGCACTCGCATCTGTTCCCAGCAAGTACAGTGTATTGGACAGAAGAGGATCTACTATTCTTGTCAGTTTCCTAAGCAGAATTGAACTAGATATGACCGTGTGTGTAGGAAGCACAGTTCTTTTGTTCTGAGCAAGCTCACTGTTTTGGCCCTATAGGAAACACAGTAGAGTAGAAGAGTGCTCTTTTCTCAAAAGCAGAGTTTGTTTCTTGTAAGGCGAGCTAGCGTTTGTTTCCCAGTCATAAATGGAGTTGAGTCACATGCAGTTTTTGCTCCTACGAGCAAGAGTTGTTTTCTGGTAAGAAGAGTCACTATTGTGCTCCAATTGCCATACACAGTGCAAATAGCACTCGCGTCTGTTCCCAGCAATTACAGTGTATTGGACTGAATAGGAGCTACTGTTCTTGTCAGTTTCCAAAGCATAGTTGAACTCGATATAGTCCGTGTGTGTAGGAAGCACAGTCCTTTTGTTCTCAGCAAGCTCACTGTTCTGGCCCTATAGGAAACACAGTAGAGTAGAAGAGTGCTCTTTTCTCAAAAGCAGAGTGTGTTTCTTGTAAGGCGAGCTAGCGTTTGTTTCCCAGTCCTAAATGGAGTTGAATCACATGCAGTTTCTGGTCCTACGAGCAAGAGTTGTTTTATGGTAAGAATAGTCACTATTGTGCTGCCATTGCCATACACAGGACAAATAGCACTGGCGTCTGTTCCCAGCAAGTACAGTGTATTGGACTGAAGAGGATCTACTGTTCTTGTCAGGTTCCTAATCAAAATTGAACTAGATATGGCCGTGTGTGTAGGAAGCACAGTTCTTTTGTTATGAGCAAGCTAACTGTCCTGGCCCTACAGGAAACACAGTAGAGTAGAAGAGTGCTCTTTTCTCAAAAGAAGGGTGTGTTTCTTGTAAGGCGAGCTCGCGTTTGTTTCCCAGTCTAAATGGAGTTGAATCACATGCAGTTTCTGGTCCTACGAGCAAGAGTTGTTTTCTGGTAAGAGGAGTCACTATTGTGCTCCCATTGTCATACACAGGGCAAATAGCACTGGCGTCTGTTCCCAGCATGTACAGTGTATTGGACTGAAGAGGATCTACTGTTCTTGTCAGGTTCCTAAGCAGAGTTGAACTAGATATGGCCGTGTGTGTAGGAAGCACAGTTTTTTTGTTCTGAGCAAGCTCACTGTTCGGACCCCATAGGAAACAAAGTACAGTAGAAGAGTGCTCTTTTCTCTAAAGCAGATTGTGTTTCTTGTAAGGCTAGCTAGCATTTGTTTCCCAGTCCTAAATGGAGTTGAATCACATACAGTTTCTGGTCCTACGAGCAAGAGTTGTTTTCTGGTAAGGAAATCACTATTGCGCTCCCATTGCCATACACAGTGCAAATAGCACTCGCATCTGTTCCCAGAAAGTACAATGTATTGGACTGAAGAGGATCTACTGTTCTTGTCAGTTTCCTAAGCAGAGTTAAACTAGATATGGCCCATGTGTGTAGGAAGCACAGTTCTTTTGTTCTGAGCAAGCTCACTGTTCTGGCCCTATAGGAAACACAGTAGAGTAGAAGAGTGCTCTTTTCTCTAAAGCAGAGTGTGTTTCTTGTAAGGCGAGCTAGCGTTTGTTTCCCAGTCCTAAATGGAGTTGAGTCACATGCAGTTTTTTGTCCTACGAGCAAGAGTTGTTTTCTGGTAAGACGAGTCACTATTGTGCTCCAATTGCCATACACAGTGCAAATAGCACTCGCGTCTGTTCCCAGCAAGTACAGTGTATTGGACTGAAGAGGAGCTACTGTTCTTTTCAGGTTCCTAAGCAGAGTTTTACTAGATATGGTCCGTGTGTGTAGGAAGCACAGTTCTTTTGTTCTGAGCAAGCTCACTGTTTGGACACCAAGGAAACACAGTAGAGTAGAAGAGTGCTCTTTTCTCAAAAGCAGAGTGTGTTTCTTGTAATGCGAGCTAGCGTTTGTTTCCCAGTCCTATATGGAGTTGAATCCCATGCAGTTTTTGCTCCTACGAGCAAGAGTTGTTTTCTGGTAAGAAGAGTCACTATTGCGCTGCCATTGCCATACACAGGACAAATAGCACTGTTGTCTGCTCCCAGCAGTACAGTGTATTGGACGGAAGAGGATCTACGGTTCTTGTCAGGTTCCTAAGCAGAATTGAACTAGGTATGGCCGTGTGTGTAGGAAGCACAGTTCTTTTGTTCTGAGCAAGTTCACTGTTCAGACCTCATAGGAAACACAGTAGATAGAAGAGTGCTTTTTTCTCTAAAGCAGAGTGTGTTTCTTGTATGGCGAGCTAGTGTTTGTTTCCTAGTCCTAAATGGAGTTGAGTCACATGCAGTCTCTGGTCCTACGAGCAAGAGTTGTTTTCTGGTTAGAAGAGTCACTATTGTGCTCCCATTGTCATACACATGGCAAATAGCACTCGCGTCTGTTCCCAGCATGTACAGTGTATTGTACTGAAGAGGATCTACTGTTCTTGTCAGGTTCCTAAGCAGAATTGAACTAGGTATGGCCGTGTGTGTAGGAAGCACAGTTCTTTTCTTCTGAGCAAGTTCACTGTTCAGACCTCTTAGGAAACACAGTAGAGTAGAAGAGTGCTTTTTTCTCTAAATCAGAGTGTGTTTCTTGTAAGGCGAGCTAGTGTTTTTTCCTAGTCCTAAATGGAGATGAATCACATGCAGACTCTGGTCCTACGAGCAAGAGTTGTTTTCTGGTAAGAAGAGTCACTATTGTGCTCCCATTGTCATACACAGGGCAAATAGCACTCGTGACTGTTTCCAGCATGTACAGTGTATTGGACTGAAGAGGGTCTACTGTTCTTTTCAGGTTCCTAAGCAGAGTTGAACTAGATATGGCCGTGTGTAGGAAGCACAGTTCTTTTGTTCTCAGCAAGCTCACTGTTCTGGCCCTATAGGAAACACAGTAGAGTAGAAGAGTGCTCTTTTCTCAAAAGCAGAGTGTGTTTCTTGTAAGGCGAGCTAGAGTTTGTTTCCCAGTCCTAAATGGAGTTGAGTCACATGCAGTTTTTTGTCCTACGAGCAAGAGTTGTTTTCTGGTAATACGAGTCACTATTGTGCTCCAATTGCCATACACAGTGCAAATAGCACTCGCGTCTGTTCCCCGCAAGTACAGTGTATTGGACTGAATAGGAGCTCCTGTTCTTGTCAGGTTCCTAAGCAGAGTGGAACTAGATATGTTCCGTGTGTAGGAAGCACAGTTGTTTTGTTCTGAGCAAGCTCACTGTTTGGACCCCCTAGGAAACACAGTAGAGTAGAAGAGTGCTCTTTTCTCAAAAGCAGAGTGTGTTTCTTGTAAGGCGAGCTAGCGTTTGTTTCCCAGTCCTAAATGGAGTTGAATCACATGCAGTTTCTGTTCCTACGAGCAAGAGTTGTTTTCTGGTAAGAAGAGTCACTATTGCGCTGCCATTGCCTTACACAGGACAAATAGCACTGTTGTCTGTTCCCAGCAGTACAGTGTATTGGACTGAAGAGGATCTACTGTTCTTGTCAGGTTCCTAAGCAGAGTTGACCTAGGTATGGCGGTGTGTGTAGGAAGCACAGTTGTTTTGTTCTGAGCAAGCTCACTGTTCTGGCCCTATAGGAAACACAGTAGAGTAGAAGAGTGCTCTTTTCTCAATAGCAGAGTGTGTTTCTTGTAAGGCGAGCTAGCGTTTGTTTCCCAGTCCTAAATGGAGTTGAATCACATGCAGTTTCTTGTCCTACGAGCAAGAGTTGTTTTATGGTAAGAATAGTCACTATTGCGCTGCCATTGCCATACACAGGACAAATAGCACTGTTGTCTCTTCCCAGCAGTACAGTGTATTGGACTGAAGAGGATCTACTGTTCTTGTCAGGTTCCTAAGCAGAATTGAACTAGGTATGGTGGTGTGTGTAGGAAGCACGGTTTTTTTGTTCTGAGCAAGCTCACTGTTCGGACCTCATAGGAAACACAGTAGAGTAGAAGAGTGCTCTTTTCTCAAAAGCAGAGTGTGTTTCTTGTAAGGCGAGCTAGCGTTTGCTTCCCAGTCCTATATGGAGTTGAATCACATGCAGTTTCTGGTACTACGAGCAAGAGTTGTTTTCTGGTAAGAAGAGCCACTATTGCGCTCCTATTGCCATACACAGTGCAAATAGCACTCGCGTCTGTTCCCAGCAAGTGCAGTGTATTGGACTGAAGAGGATCTACTATTCTTGTCAGTTTCCTAAGTAGAATTGAACTAGATATGACCGTGTGTGTAGGAAGCACAGTTCTTTTGTTCTGAGCAAGCTCACTGTTTTGGCCCTATAGGAAACACTTTAGAGGAGAAGAGGGCTCTTTTCTCAAATGCAGAGTGTGTTTCTTGTAAAGTGAGCTAGCGTTTGTTTCCATGTCCTAAATGGAGTTGAATCCCATGCAGTTTCTGGTCCTACGAGCAAGAGTTGTTTTCTGGTAAGAAGAGTCACTATTGCGCTCCCATTGTCATACACAGGGCAAATAGCACTCGCGTCTGTTCCCAGCAAGTACAGTGTATTGGACAGAAGAGGATCTACTATTCTTGTCAGTTTCCTAAGCAGAATTGAACTAGATATGACCGTGTGTGTAGGAAGCACAGTTCTTTTGTTCGGAGCAAGCTCACTGTTTTGGCCCTATAGGAAAGACAGTAGAGTAGAAGACTGCTCTTTTCTCAAAAGCAGAGTTTGTTTCTTGTAAGGCGAGCTAGCGTTTGTTTCCCAGTCATAAATGGAGTTGAGTCACATGCAGTTTTTGCTCCTACGAGCAAGAGATGTTTTCTGGTAAGAAGAGTCACTATTGTGCTCCAATTGCCATACACAGTGCAAATAGCACTCGCGTCTGTTCCCAGCAATTACATTGTATTGGACTGAATAGGAGCTACTGTTCTTGTCAGTTTCCAAAGCATAGTTAAACTCGATATGGTCCGTTTGTGTAGGAAGCACTGTCCTTTTGTTCTCAGCAAGCTCACTGTTCTGGCCCTATAGGAAACACAGTAGAGTAGAAGAGTGCTCTTTTCTCAAAAGCAGAGTGTGTTTCTTGTAAGGCGAGCTAGCGTTTGTTTCCCAGTCCTAAATGTAGTTGAATCACATGCAGTTTCTGGTCCTACGAGCAAGAGTTGTTTTATCGTAAGAATAGTCACTATTGCGCTGCCATTTCCCTACACAGGACAAATAGCACTGTTGTCTCTTCCAAGCAGTACAGTGTATTGGACTGAAGAGGATCTACTGTTCTTGTCAGGTTCCTAAGCAGAATTGAACTAGGTATGGTGGTGTGTGTAGGAAGCACGGTTTTTTTGTTCTGAGCAAGCTCACTGTTCTGGCCCTATAGGAAACACAGTAGAGTAGAAGAGTGCTCTTTTCTCAAAAGCAGAGTGTGTTTCTTGTAAGGTGAGCTAGCATTTGTTTCCCAGTCCTAAATGGAGTTGAATCTCATGCAGTTTCTGGTCCTACCAGCAACAGTTGTTTTCTGGTAAGAAGAGTTACTATTGCGCTCCCATTTACATACACAGGGCAAATAGCACTCGCGTCTGTTCCCAGCAAGTACAGTGTATTGGACTGAAGAGGATCTACTATTCTTGTCAATTTCCTAAGCAGAATTGGACTAGATATGACCGTGTGTGTAGGAAGCACAGTTCTGTTGTTCTGAGCAAGCTCACTGTTTTGGCCCTATAGGAAACACAGTAGCGTAGAAGAGTGCTCTTTTCTCAAAAGCAGAGTGTGTTTATTGTAAGGCGAGCTAGCGTTTGTTTCCCATTCCAAAATGGAGTTGAGTCACACGCAGGTTTTGCTCCTACGAGCAAGAGTTGTTTTCTGGTAAGAAGAGTCACTCTTGCGCTCCAATTGCCATACACAGTGCAAATAGCACTCGCGTCTGTTCCCAGCATGTACAGTGTATTGGACAGAATAGGAGCTACTGTTCTTGTCAGTTTCCTAAGCAGAGTTGAACTAGATATGGTCCGTGTGTTTAGGAAGCACAGTTCTTTTGTTCTCAGCAAGCTCACTGTTCTGGCCCTATAGTAACACAGTAGAGTAGAAGAGTGCTCTTTTCTCAAAAGCAGAGTGTGTTTCTTGTAAGGCGAGCTAGCGTTTGTTTCCCAGTCCTAAATGGAGTTGAATCACATGCAGTTTCTGGTCCTACGAGCAAGAGTTGTTTTCTGGGAAATAAGTCACTATTGCGTTCCCAGTGCCACACAGTGCAAATAGCACTCGTGTCTGTTCCCAGCAAGTACAGTGTATCAGACTGAAGAGGAGCTACTGTTCTTGTTAGTTTCCTAAGCAGAGTTGAACGAGATATGGCCCGTGTGTAGGAAGCACAGTTCTTTTGTTCTGAGCAAGCTCACTGTTTGGACCCCATTGGAAACACAGTAGAGAAGAAGAGTGCTCTTTTCTCAAAAGCAGAGTGTGTTTCTTGTAAGGCGAGCTAGCGTTTGTTTCCCAGTCCTAAATGGAGTTGAATCACATGCAGTTTCTGGTCCTACGAGCAAGAGTTGTTTTCTGGTAAGAAGAGTCACTATTGTGCTCCCATTGAAATACACAGGGCAAATTGCACTGGCGTCTGTTCCCATCATGTACAGTGTATTGGACTGAAGAGGATCTACTGTTCTTGTCAGGTTCCTAAGCAGAATTGAACTAGGTATGGCCGTGTGTGTAGGAAGCACAGTTCTTTTGTTCTGAGCAAGTTCAATGTTCAGACCTCTTAGGAAACACAGTAGAGTAGAAGAGTGCTTTTTTCTCTACATCAGAGTGTGTTTCTTGTAAAGCGAGCTAGTGTTTGTTTCCTAGTCCTAAATGGAGATGAATCACATGCAGTTTTTGGTCCTACGAGCAAGAGTTGTTTTCTGGTAAGGAGAGTCACTATTGCGCTCCAATTGACATACACAGTGCAAATAGCACTCGCGTCTGTTCCCAGCAAGTACAGTGTATTGGACTGAATAGGAGCTACTGTTCTTGTCAGTTTCCAAAGCATAGTTGAACTAGATATGGTCCGTGTGTGTAGGAAGCACAGTTCTTTTGTTCTCAGCAAGCTCACTGTTCTGGCCCTATAGGAAACACAGTAGAGTAGAACAGTGATCTTTTTTCAAAAGCAGAGTGTGTTTCTTGTAAGGCGAGCTTGCGTTTGTTTCCCAGTCCTAAATGGAGTTGAATCACATGCAGTTTCTGCTCCTACGAGCAAGAGTTTTTTTCGGGAAAGAAGAGTCACTATTGTGCTGCCATTGCCATACACAGGACAAATAGCACTGTTGTCTGTTCCCAGCAGTACAGTGTATTGGACTGAAGAGGATCTACTGTTCTTGTCAGGTTTATAAGCAAAATTGAACTAGATATGGCCGTGTGTAGGAAGCACAGTTCTTTTGTTCTGAACAAGCTCACTGTTAGGACCCCATCGGAAACACAGTAGAGTAGAAGAGTGCTCTTTTCTCTAAAGCAGACTGTGTTTCTTGTCAGGCGAGCAAGCGTTTGTTTCCCAGTCCTAAATGGAGTTGAATCACATGCAGTTTCTGGTCCTACGAGCAAGAGTTGTTTTCTGGTAAGGAAAGTCACTATTGCGCTCCCATTGCCATACACAGTGCAAATAGCACTCGCGTCTGTTCCCAGCAAGTACAGTGTATTGGACTGAAGAGGACCTACTGTTCTTGTCAGTTTCCTAAGCAGAGTTAAAGTAGATATGGCCCGTGTGTGTAGGACGCACAGTTCTTTTGTTCTGTGCAAGCTCACTGTTCTGGCCCTATAGGAAACACAGTAGAGTAGAAAAGTGCTCTTTTCTCTAAAGCAGAGTGTGTTTCTTGTAAGGCGAGCTAGCGTTTGTTTCCCAGTCCTAAATGGAGTTGAATCACATGCAGTTTCTGGTCCTACGAGCAGGAGTTGTTTTATGGTAAGAATAGTCACTATTGTGCTGCCATTGCCATACACAGGACAAATAGCACTGGCGTCTGTTCCCAGCAAGTACAGTGTATTGGACTGAAGAGGATGTACTGTTCTTGTCAGGTTCCTAATCCGAATTGAACTAGATATGCCCGTGTGTGTAGGAAGCACAGTTCTTTTGTTCTGAGCAAGCTCACAGTTCGGACCCCTTTGGAAACACAGTAGAGTAGAAGAGTGCTCTTTTCTCAAAAGCAGAGTGTGTTTCCTGTAAGGCGAGCTAGCATTTGTTTCCCAGTCCTAAATGGAGTTGAATCACATGCAGTTTCTGGTCCTACGAGCAAGAGTTGTTTTCTGGTAAGAAGAGTCACTATTGTGCTCCCATTTTCATACACAGGGCAAATAGCACTCGCGACTGTTCTCCGCAAGAACAGTGTATTGGACTGAAGAGGATCTACTATTCTTGTCAGTTTCCTAAGCAGAATTGAACTAGATATGACCGTGTGTTTAGGAAGCACAGTTCTTTTGTTCTGAGCAAGCTTACTGTTTTGGCCCTATAGGAAACACAGTAGAGTAGAAGAGTGCTCTTTTCTCAAAAGCAGAGTGTGTTTCTGGTAAGGCGAGCTCGAGTTTGTTTCCCAGTCCTAAATGGAGTTGAGTCACATGCAGTTTTTGGTCCTACGAGCAAGAGTTGTTTTATGGGAAGAAGAGTCACTATTGCGCTCCAATTGCTATACACAGTGCAAATAGCACTCACGTTTGTTCCCTGCAAGTACAGTGTATCGGACTGAAGAGGAGCTACTGTTCTTGTCAGTTTCGTAAGCAGAGTTGAACTAGATATGGTCCGTGTGTAGGAAGCACAGTTTTTTGTTCTGAGCAAGCTCACTGTTTGGACCCCATAGGAAACACAGTAGAGTAGAAGAGTGCTCTTTTCTCAAAAGCAGAGTGTGTTTATTGTAAGGCGAGTTAGTGTTTGTTTCCCAGTCCTAAATGGAGTTGAATCACATGCAGTTTCTGGTCCTACAAACAAGAGTTGTTTTCTGGTAAGAAGAGTCACTATTGCGCTGCCATTGCCATACACAGGACAAATAGCACTGGCGTCTGTTCCCAGCAAGTACAGTGTATTGGACTGAAGAGGATCTACTGTTCTTGTCAGGTTCCTAATCAAAATTGAACTAGATATGACCGTGTGTGTAGGAAGCACAGTTCTTTTGTTATGAGCAAGCTAACTGTCCTGGCCCTACAGGAAACACAGTAGAGTAGAAGAGTGCTCTTTTCTCAAAAGAAGGGTGTGTTTCTTGTAAGGCGAGCTCGCGTTTGTTTCCCAGTCTAAATGGAGTTGAATCACATGCAGTTTCTGGTCCTACGAGCAAGAGTTGTTTTCTGGTAAGAGGAGTCACTATTGTGCTTCCATTGTCATACACAGGGCATATAGCACTGGCGTCTGTTCCCAGCATGTACAGTGTATTGGACTGAAGAGGATCTACTGTTCTTGTCAGGTTCCTAATCAAAATTGAACTAGATATGGCCGTGTGTGTAGGAAGCACAGTTCTTTTGTTATGAGCAAGCTAACTGTCCTGGCCCTACAGGAAACACAGTAGAGTAGAAGAGTGCTCTTTTCTCAAAAGAAGGGTGTGTTTCTTGTAAGGCGAGCTCGCATTTGTTTCCCAGTCTAAATGGAGTTGAATCACATGCAGTTTCTGGTCCTACGAGCAAGAGTTGTTTTCTGGTAAGAGGAGTCACTATTGTGCTCCCATTGTCATACACAGGGCAAATAGCACTGGCGTCTGTTCCCAGCATGTACAGTGTATTGGACTGAAGAGGATCTACTGTTCTTGTCAGGTTCCTAAGCAGAGTTGAACTAGATATGGCCGTGTGTGTAGGAAGCACAGTTTTTTTGTTCTGAGCAAGCTCACTGTTGGGACCCCATAGGAAACAAAGTACAGTAGAAGAGTGCTCTTTTCTCTAAAGCAGATTGTGTTTCTTGTAAGGCTAGCTAGCATTTGTTTCCCAGTCCTAAATGGAGTTGAATCACATACAGTTTCTGGTCCTACGAGCAAGAGTTGTTTTCTGGTAAGGAAATCACTATTGCGCTCCCATTGCCATACACAGTGCAAATAGCACTCGCATCTGTTCCCAGAAAGTACAATGTATTGGACTGAAGAGGATCTACTGTTCTTGTCAGTTTCCTAAGCAGAGTTAAACTAGATATGGCCCATGTGTGTAGGAAGCACAGTTCTTTTGTTCTGAGCAAGCTCACTGTTCTGGCCCTATAGGAAACACAGTAGAGTAGAAGAGTGCTCTTTTCTCTAAAGCAGAGTGTGTTTCTTGTAAGGCGAGCTAGCGTTTGTTTCCCAGTCCTAAATGGAGTTGAGTCACATGCAGTTTTTTGTCCTACGAGCAAGAGTTGTTTTCTGGTAAGACGAGTCACTATTGTGCTCCAATTGCCATACACAGTGCAAATAGCACTCGCGTCTGTTCCCAGCAAGTACAGTGTATTGGACTGAAGAGGAGCTACTGTTCTTTTCAGGTTCCTAAGCAGAGTTTTACTAGATATGGTCCGTGTGTGTAGGAAGCACAGTTCTTTTGTTCTGAGCAAGCTCACTGTTTGGACACCAAGGAAACACAGTAGAGTAGAAGAGTGCTCTTTTCTCAAAAGCAGAGTGTGTTTCTTGTAAGGCGAGCTAGCGTTTGTTTCCCAGTCCTATATGGAGTTGAATCCCATGCAGTTTCTGCTCCTACGAGCAAGAGTTGTTTTCTGGTAAGAAGAGTCACTATTGCGCTGCCATTGCCATACACAGGACAAATAGCACTGTTGTCTGCTCCCAGCAGTACAGTGTATTGGACGGAAGAGGATCTACGGTTCTTGTCAGGTTCCTAAGCAGAATTGAACTAGGTATGGCCGTGTGTGTAGGAAGCACAGTTCTTTTGTTCTGAGCAAGTTCACTGTTCAGACCTCATAGGAAACACAGTAGATAGAAGAGTGCTTTTTTCTCTAAAGCAGAGTGTGTTTCTTGTATGGCGAGCTAGTGTTTGTTTCCTAGTCCTAAATGGAGTTGAGTCACATGCAGTCTCTGGTCCTACGAGCAAGAGTTGTTTTCTGGTTAGAAGAGTCACTATTGTGCTCCCATTGTCATACACATGGCAAATAGCACTCGCGTCTGTTCCCAGCATGTACAGTGTATTGTACTGAAGAGGATCTACTGTTCTTGTCAGGTTCCTAAGCAGAATTGAACTAGGTATGGCCGTGTGTGTAGGAAGCACAGTTCTTTTCTTCTGAGCAAGTTCACTGTTCAGACCTCTTAGGAAACACAGTAGAGTAGAAGAGTGCTTTTTTCTCTAAATCAGAGTGTGTTTCTTGTAAGGCGAGCTAGTGTTTTTTCCTAGTCCTAAATGGAGATGAATCACATGCAGACTCTGGTCCTACGAGCAAGAGTTGTTTTCTGGTAAGAAGAGTCACTATTGTGCTCCCATTGTCATACACAGGGCAAATAGCACTCGTGACTGTTTCCAGCATGTACAGTGTATTGGACTGAAGAGGGTCTACTGTTCTTTTCAGGTTCCTAAGCAGAGTTGAACTAGATATGGCCGTGTGTAGGAAGCACAGTTCTTTTGTTCTCAGCAAGCTCACTGTTCTGGCCCTATAGGAAACACAGTAGAGTAGAAGAGTGCTCTTTTCTCAAAAGCAGAGTGTGTTTCTTGTAAGGCGAGCTAGAGTTTGTTTAACAGTCCTAAATGGAGTTGAGTCACATGCAGTTTTTTGTCCTACGAGCAAGAGTTGTTTTCTGGTAATACGAGTCACTATTGTGCTCCAATTGCCATACACAGTGCAAATAGCACTCGCGTCTGTTCCCCGCAAGTACAGTGTATTGGACTGAATAGGAGCTCCTGTTCTTGTCAGGTTCCTAAGCAGAGTTGAACTAGATATGTTCCGTGTGTAGGAAGCACAGTTGTTTTGTTCTGAGCAAGCTCACTGTTTGGACCCCCTAGGAAACACAGTAGAGTAGAAGAGTGCTCTTTTCTCAAAAGCAGAGTGTGTTTCTTGTAAGGCGAGCTAGCGTTTGTTTCCCAGTCCTAAATGGAGTTGAATCACATGCAGTTTCTGTTCCTACGAGCAAGAGTTGTTTTCTGGTAAGAAGAGTCACTATTGCGCTGCCATTGCCTTACACAGGACAAATAGCACTGTTGTCTGTTCCCAGCAGTACAGTGTATTGGACTGAAGAGGATCTACTGTTCTTGTCAGGTTCCTAAGCAGAGTTGACCTAGGTATGGCGGTGTGTGTAGGAAGCACAGTTGTTTTGTTCTGAGCAAGCTCACTGTTCTGGCCCTATAGGAAACACAGTAGAGTAGAAGAGTGCTCTTTTCTCAATAGCAGAGTGTGTTTCTTGTAAGGCGAGCTAGCGTTTGTTTCCCAGTCCTAAATGGAGTTGAATCACATGCAGTTTCTTGTCCTACGAGCAAGAGTTGTTTTATGGTAAGAATAGTCACTATTGCGCTGCCATTGCCATACACAGGACAAATAGCACTGTTGTCTCTTCCCAGCAGTACAGTGTATTGGACTGAAGAGGATCTACTGTTCTTGTCAGGTTCCTAAGCAGAATTGAACTAGGTATGGTGGTGTGTGTAGGAAGCACGGTTTTTTTGTTCTGAGCAAGCTCACTGTTCGGACCTCATAGGAAACACAGTAGAGTAGAAGAGTGCTCTTTTCTCAAAAGCAGAGTGTGTTTCTTGTAAGGCGAGCTAGCGTTTGCTTCCCAGTCCTATATGGAGTTGAATCACATGCAGTTTCTGGTACTACGAGCAAGAGTTGTTTTCTGGTAAGAAGAGTCACTATTGCGCTCCTATTGCCATACACAGTGCAAATAGCACTCGCGTCTGTTCCCAGCAAGTGCAGTGTATTGGACTGAAGAGGATCTACTATTCTTGTCAGTTTCCTAAGTAGAATTGAACTAGATATGACCGTGTGTGTAGGAAGCACAGTTCTTTTGTTCTGAGCAAGCTCACTGTTTTGGCCCTATAGGAAACACTTTAGAGGAGAAGAGGGCTCTTTTCTCAAAAGCAGAGTGTGTTTCTTGTAAAGTGAGCTAGCGTTTGTTTCCATGTCCTAAATGGAGTTGAATCCCATGCAGTTTCTGGTCCTACGAGCAAGAGTTGTTTTCTGGTAAGAAGAGTCACTATTGCGCTCCCATTGTCATACACAGGGCAAATAGCACTCGCGTCTGTTCCCAGCAAGTACAGTGTATTGGACAGAAGAGGATCTACTATTCTTGTCAGTTTCCTAAGCAGAATTGAACTAGATATGACCGTGTGTGTAGGAAGCACAGTTCTTTTGTTCGGAGCAAGCTCACTGTTTTGGCCCTATAGGAAAGACAGTAGAGTAGAAGACTGCTCTTTTCTCAAAAGCAGAGTTTGTTTCTTGTAAGGCGAGCTAGCGTTTGTTTCCCAGTCATAAATGGAGTTGAGTCACATGCAGTTTTTGCTCCTACGAGCAAGAGATGTTTTCTGGTAAGAAGAGTCACTGTTGTGCTCCAATTGCCATACACAGTGCAAATAGCACTCGCGTCTGTTCCCAGCAATTACATTGTATTGGACTGAATAGGAGCTACTGTTCTTGTCAGTTTCCAAAGCATAGTTAAACTCGATATGGTCCGTTTGTGTAGGAAGCACTGTCCTTTTGTTCTCAGCAAGCTCACTGTTCTGGCCCTATAGGAAACACAGTAGAGTAGAAGAGTGCTCTTTTCTCAAAAGCAGAGTGTGTTTCTTGTAAGGCAAGCTAGCGTTTGTTTCCCAGTCCTAAATGTAGTTGAATCACATGCAGTTTCTGGTCCTACGAGCAAGAGTTGTTTTATCGTAAGAATAGTCACTATTGCGCTGCCATTTCCCTACACAGGACAAATAGCACTGTTGTCTCTTCCAAGCAGTACAGTGTATTGGACTGAAGAGGATCTACTGTTCTTGTCAGGTTCCTAAGCAGAATTGAACTAGGTATGGTGGTGTGTGTAGGAAGCACGGTTTTTTTGTTCTGAGCAAGCTCACTGTTCTGGCCCTATAGGAAACACAGTAGAGTAGAAGAGTGCTCTTTTCTCGAAAGCAGAGTGTGTTTCTTGTAAGGTGAGCTAGCATTTGTTTCCCAGTCCTAAATGGAGTTGAATCTCATGCAGTTTCTGGTCCTACCAGCAACAGTTGTTTTCTGGTAAGAAGAGTTACTATTGCGCTCCCATTTACATACACAGGGCAAATAGCACTCGCGTCTGTTCCCAGCAAGTACAGTGTATTGGACTGAAGAGGATCTACTATTCTTGTCAATTTCCTAAGCAGAATTGGACTAGATATGACCGTGTGTGTAGGAAGCACAGTTCTGTTGTTCTGAGCAAGCTCACTGTTTTGGCCCTATAGGAAACACAGTAGCGTAGAAGAGTGCTCTTTTCTCAAAAGCAGAGTGTGTTTATTGTAAGGCGAGCTAGCGTTTGTTTCCCATTCCAAAATGGAGTTGAGTCACACGCAGGTTTTGCTCCTACGAGCAAGAGTTGTTTTCTGGTAAGAAGAGTCACTCTTGCGCTCCAATTGCCATACACAGTGCAAATAGCACTCGCGTCTGTTCCCAGCATGTACAGTGTATTGGACAGAATAGGAGCTACTGTTCTTGTCAGTTTCCTAAGCAGAGTTGAACTAGATATGGTCCGTGTGTTTAGGAAGCACAGTTCTTTTGTTCTCAGCAAGCTCACTGTTCTGGCCCTATAGTAACACAGTAGAGTAGAAGAGTGCTCTTTTCTCAAAAGCAGAGTGTGTTTCTTGTAAGGCGAGCTAGCGTTTGTTTCCCAGTCCTAAATGGAGTTGAATCACATGCAGTTTCTGGTCCTACGAGCAAGAGTTGTTTTCTGGGAAATAAGTCACTATTGCGTTCCCAGTGCCACACAGTGCAAATAGCACTCGTGTCTGTTCCCAGCAAGTACAGTGTATCAGACTGAAGAGGAGCTACTGTTCTTGTTAGTTTCCTAAGCAGAGTTGAACGAGATATGGCCCGTGTGTAGGAAGCACAGTTCTTTTGTTCTGAGCAAGCTCACTGTTTGGACCCCATTGGAAACACAGTAGAGTAGAAGAGTGCTCTTTTTTCAAAAGCAGAGTGTGTTTCTTGTAAGGCGAGCTAGCGTTTGTTTCCCAGTCCTAAATGGAGTTGAATCACATGCAGTTTCT
Source organism: Peromyscus eremicus (assembly GCF_949786415.1). Classification (NCBI taxonomy): domain Eukaryota; kingdom Metazoa; phylum Chordata; class Mammalia; order Rodentia; family Cricetidae; genus Peromyscus; species Peromyscus eremicus. The sequence continues at coordinate 27 of NW_026735306.1, read as the reverse complement.
GGTCCTACGAGCAAGAGTTGTTTTCTG